>NC_056748.1:264569845-264692345 GCF_019279795.1 Protopterus annectens | reverse complement strand
CTGGTGTAAATGTGTAGAAGGCATTATAACCTTGCACCTTCGGTGTGTTTCCACAGCTTTAAACCACGTCTCAGTGACTGCACAGACATCAGCATTCTCTAGGGTGAAAAGAGCTTCTAGGGATTGGAATTTTTTGTTTAGACTCCTAGCGTTGAGCAGTAGTACTTTTAGATTTTCTTGGTTTTGATTTGCTATGTCGGAAGTACTTTCTGTTTGGCATTGCCTAAAAATGGCACTATGGGTGAGGGGGATGTTTTAGCTAATAACTGAAAGTCTAGAAGGGAGAGATGCAGACCATCCCTAGCAAAGCAGCATGGTCTGTTGACCATTTCTTTCCATGCTGACAAATATTGCACCCCCTTAGAATGACACCAGAAATTAACCTGAATGGTTACTGCCTGACTACTGCTAGTGCTGGTGTCGCCACAGCTTCACTCTGCTGGGATACAATGCACCTTTGCTTCTTCTCTCACCAGAAGCAAATCAGTAGCACCAGTTTCAAGATGAGAAGCAGGCCACAGCCTGTTTGGTGATCCACAGTCTTGTCCCAGGTGATGTAAGGGTCTGTAGGCTTTTTGTAGCCTTTTCTTGGTTGATGCCTTGAATAACAACCAGAGCAGTCAGGAAGCTCAAGCAGAGATACTCACTTCCCAACCAAAAAGAGTCAGGAATCTATGCACTCTGCTCTAAAAAAAAAAAAAAAGTTGTGGTTTTGCAGCAAATCATTAAAGATTGAACTAACTAACTAATGGCACAAGTTTGACTTTCAGATTTCATATTTTTCAGAAAATGCATGCCAATGCAAAATCTGTTGTTCTAGCAACTTTGTTAATTTATAAGAATCATATTTAAAATTCATCCTTGATTTTGGGCCTTTGACCCCCCCCCCAGTCATTTTTGGCTTTGTCCACATTTCTTGCACATGAGGTAGTTGTATTTTATCTTTTTCAGATGCTAGATTGAACTTCTTCCCAACATTAAGTCTAAAATCCACACATCTTTTCTTTTCCCTTTTTTAGTTTTGCGAAATTGTTCATGGATCTGCCATAGCAGAATTTATGTCTACCCTGTATTTCTTTCAGTAATTCAGTAACATTTGTAAGAGTCACTCAGACCAACAAAAAATATGAGGTAGGTAGCTTAGCTTTGAGATGCCTACATATTAGGTGTCCACTCAACACCCCTAATCAGCCAGCCATGCAGTACAATAACTCTTCCACATCCCTTAGTCCTTCACCGTCCACCTACATAGCCTTTGCTGGTCTCTGTTACTGTGCCTTACCGACCTGTGCAAATGGTGATAAATGTGATCTTCCCTCCACTTTGTGATATATGAATTGAATAATGTCTCATATACAGCATGGCTACTCACTGCACTGTAATACATAACCTGGGTGCACTACTGCATACTTCACTTTTAATCTTTGGTGTTTCTATTCTGGCTCATACTTGTGAACCAAATGCAGACTCTTTGCCAGTGTCCCAGCATCATGCACCTGCCTCTGCCTTATGTGGTGTTCACTCAAGCTGGTTATTCCAATGTCTCCTCAACAGGCAATTCCTCACTGTAGGTTCTGTTCTGTCTGGCCCTCTGATGGCAAACTTTTCCTTTTGCTGTTTCTGTCCTGCCAAATTGTGCATCATTGCATAGGGAGCAGACGTCTTGCTGTAGGTCCCTAGGGCTTACTGCATTGCACCTCCAGAGGAATCTAGGCAATGACAGTATGCCTTCAACACTCTGAACACATACTCAACAATATTATTGTTCAGTGACACTGTGAGTTTGTATGACATCTCAGCCATATTGTCCAGTTTGCATATCAATGTCATGAGCCATGGCTCCAGGACATGTCTGGCATCATCTACAAAACATAAGAGACATACAACATACCTGCTGGCTAGTTTGTATAGACTTTTGGTGTGGTTGAGTATTTATGCCAATCAGATGTCCCTATGGGATATCACCTTACACAAATTGCTACTTTTAATCAAATGTGTCCTAGATGTGGGAATTATAGGAACTACCTAGATGGTACAGAGGTATTATACATAATTCTGTGTGCAGAATACACCACCTGGCAGCTGATGGAATGGAAACTCTTCTGGTTGAAATTCTGGTAGACATGTATCCCAGGCAGGGCTTTGATGGTGATGTGAGTAAAGTCAATGGCTCCTAGAATGTCAGTGAAATTGGCTAATTCATGAATGCCGCAATATTGGTGTTGCTTTCCTTTGTAGTCCATGGGTACCACATGTTCATCCACACACTGCAGCATGACATCTACAAAATAGTGCAGTACTCATGATGTAGACGCCTGTGAAAGAGACACTGTGTCCCTTGATGGCTGCTTGAAGGCCCCTGTAGCAAAGATGGTTAATACTACATATACATTTGTGTCCACAGAGACTGGTATTCCATGCATCCCGTGAGATTCCATGTGAGAACAGCACATGTATACAAGCTCCCACATGGTGACTCTGTCCACACAATAATGTTTGGCTATGTCCCTGTCCTGGAGGTGATAGTAGGTCAGGTCCAGTTGGATCCATCTACAATGTGGAGGGTAACAGCATTTACCATCACAGCCCCTGGTTGAGACAGGCTGTTCAAATAAAGCAAATGTTACTCCTAGCATCTTAACATGGTTAATTTCTGTGTTCACTGAGAAATGATGGTGTATGGATTTGCTGCCCAAAGCAGCTTGTTCGACTATTTTTTAATCATGCCACCATGTTGTTTATCCTCATTTGCATTTGCAATTTCTTTCATTTCCATAATGTTGCTTATTTGCAAATCATTAGCATATGATGCCAACTATGCTGTTTTCCTGAGTAGTGTGCTTACCCCCTGTAGTTCTCTGAATCAACCCCACCCTGCACATCACTGCTCACAATGCTATTTCACATAATGCAGTGTACTAGTTACTTCAAAATCTCAGGGATTGTTCTGGCTTTGCTTTAACATATGTTGAAACTGCTTAAACAAAGGAAAATTGGTTTATTTTTGTGAGCCAAATAAGGCTTTTTTGTTCCTCTGACTTATTTATGTTTGGTTATTGTTTTCAGAAAAGGAAGACAAGTAAAATAAAGGAGTTTTTCCACTAACATAGACTGAAATATGAGTTTATTAAAGATTAATTGCATCAGATGTGTTACTGTGTGTGTGTGTGTGTGTGTGTGTGTGTGTGTGTGTGTGTGTGTGTGTGTGTGTGTGTGTGTGTGTGTGTGTGTGTGTGTGTGTATGCGTGTGTGTGCGTGCGTGCGTGCGTGTGTGTGTGTGTGTGTGTGTGTGTGTGTGCACGCGCGCACGGCACGTGTGTGTGTACAGATAGGTGTAGAGCATCAGTGCCTAATTTTGGACATACATGTTCAGACAGGATAGCATGCACCTGTCAAAATCAGGAGACAGAATTTTTGCAGCAGATATTTTTTCAATATTTGACAAACAAAAAGCAGGATTTCTGCCAGGTGGAAAATTTAACAGTTCACAGATTGCAACATTTGATGCATCCTGATGATTGTTAGTGCTAAGAACATTAATATTTTTTTTGTCTGAAAATTTCCTTTGTTCCCACAAGATTGAAGTAGTTATTGTTTGTGAAATATGGTTTAAGAACAATGATTGGAAACCAGTTCTTTCAGGGTATAAATGTTTTACTGTAACAGACATTCTACAAAAAATCAGGTGGAGGTATTATGATAGGTATTAATGATAGTCATAAGACCTGTGATTACTACATGTTCAGTGATAACAACAATACTATGGATTGTTTAATTGTGACAATAAAGCCAATCCTGGAACATATAACAATTGTTGGAGTATATAGACCACCAAAGTCAATTGCTGATGACCTAAAGGATTTCATAAATTTCTTGCATGAAACACGAGATGGAAGAATAATATTGGCTGGGGACTTAAATTTGCCAGGAACAGACTGGAATAATATTAATTCAACACCATTAGTAAGGAAGTTATTCATAACATATATTCAGGAACAATAATTGCTTCAGATTGTGAAAAAAACTACCAGGTGACGGAACAAACTAGACATTGTTTGTGTTCCTATAAATTACTCCATGCCAAATTTTACCACTGTTGATGTGCAGTAATCATGGGGTTATAAAAAGTTAATTTGTTGTTAGATAATTCTTCCAAACTGAAATCTAAACTGATGCACAGAAGAATAATAAAATATTATATGGAAGCAAAACAGTTACTATGTAAAACTAACTGGAGTGATATGTTTGGTGGAAAAAAACTGCAGAAGGAATATGGAAAAGTTTGAAAGAGAAATTGTTTGAATGCAAAAAAAAAATAATAAAAATAAAATGTTTAACATCAGGATGTAGGCACACCACATCAGAAGGATATACTTCCATAAGAATGAGATACTTGATTAAGGTGAGAGAAGAAATATAAGAAATGAAAAAGAGGTCAAGCTATAACTTATAAACAATCTGGACAAACAAATTAAGCATAGTGTGAGACAAGAAAATTTATATAAAGATATTGAGCATAATAGGAAAACATTTTATATATACAAAGATATGAAAGGAGTAAAGACATACAAACTGATAAACTGTGTAGATTCTAAAATTTATTCTCAGACAACAGATTATAGATAAATTTACAAAATCTTATGCAAAACAGTTTGTCTCCACAAAGGGAGTGAATAGTTGTCCTAGTGACATCCAGGTGACCTCAGATACTGAAATCAAATTAGATTATATTGAAAAAGAACTATGCAAACTGGGTCCAAACAAAGCACAGGAAGGAGAAGGAATTAATAATAATGACCAGAGAACACTTCAGCAAGAACTTACAGTACAATTATATCTATTGTATACAAGGGCATAGACATATGGGGAAATTCCTCAAGATTGGAGACATGCTCTTATTAAACCTGTCTTTAAGGGAAAGGGGAGTAGGACAAACCAAGAGCCATACAAACCTTGAAGCCTACTTTCACATAGTAGAAAAATAATGGAGAAGGTAATATTGGATAATTTGTTGGCAGAGCTGGAAAGGTTGGGACTTGAAACCATATATCAGCATGCATATGTCGAAAATAGATCTAGTACCACCTGTAACATGATGTTCTATAACAATATAATAACAGCTATGAATGAAGAAATCATGCTGTAATGTAATTTATATAGATTTAACTTCAGCATTTGACATGTCATTCACAAACCACTTATTGATAAATCTGAACAATTGTGTATTGATGTACTCTTGGTAAGATGTGTAGCTGCATGGCCTACAAATAGGACATGGGAAGTATCATACAGCAATTGGACAGATGAAATTCTTGGTTACAGTCAGGGTGTCCCACAGGGCTTTGTCCTAGGCCCTTAATTGTTTTGATTGTATCTTTCAGATCTCTTTTTCGTCCGAGGTATTCTACAGTCTATATGCAGAAGACTTGAAATTGGGTAAACTGGTTACATGCATTTCAGATAGGGAATGTCTGCAAAAGAACTTGACTAAATTGACCATTTGGGTACAGGAGAATAATATGCTGATAAATACATCAGAAACTAAGCATATGAGATTTGGGGGATATAAATTGAAAGGTGGATATTTATTACAGCATTCAGTGATTGAAACTCTAGGTTCATTTAAGGACCTGGGTATATGGGTAGATCCAGCTATGAGTTTTTCTAATCACATCAACCAATTGGGTAATGATAGTTATAGAACTATAGGTTGTATAAAAAGATTTATAAAGTCTAGAAAATCAGAAAAGATAACATCATTGCTTGTTAGTTAGATTAGACCCAAACTTGACTATGGAATAACAATATGAAAACCTTATAAAGAAACAAGCATGAGTAAACTGGAAAGAGTACAGTGGAAATATACTAAGAGCATCCATGGATGTGAAAATTTGAGTTATTAAGAAACACTAAAATATATGAACTTGTAAAGTGTCTCATATAGATATTTAAGAGGAGACTTTATTATATAGGGCATTTAGAGATAACTACCTCTGGGAATGTTTGAGATTATCAAAAAGTAGTAGTAAATCATCAGACAACCTATGTAGAAGATTCCTACAATGAGCCAGGCCAAGCCCAGAAGGAGAATGGCCCCCTCGTGTAGAAAGAAGTAGCAGTCCACAAAAATCACAAAAACTGATAAACCAAAGAAGAGTCATAAAGATGACAGAGTAGACTATTTGGGATAAGAACGAAATTATGTATTGTTACTATTATGCAAAAAGCCTAGAATTTTCAGACACAAGATATACAAAAATATTAAAAGCAAAATTAGAGGAAAGAAAAATACTTCCACAAGAAAAACTGTCAAAAGCTTGAAACAAAAAATTGTATTCATTAATACAACAGATTTGTGAAAAAACATTATATAGACCAAGAAACTTTGATCTGTTTGGAAAAAGACGCATCTGAGGAAGTGCAAAAATATAAACAACAAAACATAGAGATTTTTGAAAAGTATAAAAAAGAAATATGGACATAGGAAAGAAAGATTTGATATGATGCGATATTTATGCAAAGTCGAAAGCCAAATTAATCAATACAAAAAAGGCAACCCCAAAGATATGCAAAGAAAAATAGAGGTAAAGGCATCCAGATATGAAAAATTGCACTGTAAAAAATAATATCACAAAGAGGGAATGTAGAAAAGAAGATTAGTAAAGTAGAAGTTAAAAATAGTAGTTGAAGTTATGGAATGCCTGAGAAGTGAAGGATTTGGTGTAGAAGGTCTAACAGAGGTTACATCACAGCATGATGGAATGAGTCCCCAAAGTAAGGAGAAACAGGAAGATCAGGAGACATCTGAAGAAGAAATATGGACATGGGAAAGAGAAAGAGATTTAATATAGTGCAATATTTACGCAAAGGAGAAAGCAAAACTAATCAATACAAAAAGCAGCACCAAAGATATTTGAAGAAAAATCCAGGGAAAGGAATCTAGACATGGAAAACTTTACAATACAAAAAAATTAAGAAGACAAAGAGGAAAAGCAAAAAAGATTAGTAATGAAGAAGCTAAAGGAATAGAAACTGAGGAAATGGAGTACCTGTGAAGTGAAGGATTCAGTGTAGAAAATCTAACTCAGAAAACACCAAAGCAGGATGGAGCAATGGACATCCAAATTAAGGAGAAACCAATGGAATAGGAAGCAACAGGTCAGTTGCCATATGAAGATATTTGGAGCCTTTCACAGGAAACCAGTATAAATGTTCACCTGAAGCTGGACAGCAAGGGAAGGAACAGGAAGCTGTGGCAACTCTAACGCATTCAGAATTGAGAAGTGATAGGCCAGTGAGTTCCCATATGGCAGAGCAACTGATGACAAAGGATGAAATTGAAGAGAATGTGCCACAGGAAAATGCTATAGAATTTCCTATAGAATGCCCGCAGGAAATGGAGAACAAAAAATCTCCCCTTAGTTTAGAAGAAAATGAGCTAAGAGAAGAGTTGTTTGATTTAATAGAGATAGATAGACATATTAAGATCATTGAAAGAAATAGACTGCAGTGGGTCAATAAAACCCAAAAAGTTAGAAGTCTGATAAAACAAATGAACACAGTAATTAAGACTGTCCATAGAGATCCATGCGATATAACATAAGTAAACAGGATATATTAATGTGCATCTAGATTAATAACATAAAATTCTACCACAAGAGCACAGGGTAGTAAGGGAAAGGAAGGGGAGAAATCAAATACCATCATAGAAGTATCAAATAGAGAAAACTATAAAGCAATTAAGACAAAAAGTGTCACTGTTAGAAGAGTACAGAAAAGGGAACAGATCAACAAAAATACTCAGATAGATGTGTTAAAAGCAATGAGCAGTATTATAACGGATCAGGATTTATCATGTGCTATCGCAAATAATAAATTAAAAATATCAGCGCAGGCAGAAAATCTTAGTAGATACACAGATAAATATAAAGGAAAAGTACAAAATAAGTAACTTATTGATAACCCAAAAATGTTTTATAGAGAACTGGGAAACAAGGTAAAAGGAATTGAAAGACCACCAAAAAAGGAAGAAATAAATACATTTTGGAGAAGTATTTATGAAGATCTTGTGGAACATAACAAAAATGCTAAATGGATAGAAGAAGTAAATGAAAGAATAACAAGTTCAAAGGTACAGCATATGAAATGGTATGAAGTAACAGCCAGAGAAATTGAAACAAAGTAAAAAAAAGCCTCTAATTGGAAAACCCTAGGTCCTGATGCAGTACCTAACTTCTGGTCAAAAGTATTAACATCTTTGCACCATGCCCCAGGATTCCCACTCCGCATTTCTTGATACAATGGAAAATATTAGGGTACAACCTAACACCCTAATAATGGGCGATTTCAACTACCCCACCATTAACTGGGAAAACTACTCATGTACCAACTCTTGAGCTCAAGGTTTTCTGGAATTCATAAATTCCAATGCCTTGGATCAACTTATCCACACCCCCACCAGGGGCAGCAATATCCTAGACCTGGTCATTACCTACATGAGCAACCACTGTTCCACACCAGAGGTCAATTCCTCGTTGGTCAGATCCGACCACAAGCTAATCAGCCTAGACATCCACATCGCACCCCTACCCCTCATTAGGGAAACCACCGTAAAAAATTTCTCCAAAGCCAACTTCACGCTTCTTAAGACAGAAGTGGCAAACTTCACAACACCCATGCTGACGGACAATAGTGGTACGACTGCTGAATCCTACACAAATGCACTTTATAAGCACTTACATGAGTGCATGGATCATGCAATCCCTAACAGAACCAAGATGCTATCCTCCAAAAAAAAGGAAGCCAATCTGGTGGTCCCCTGTCATAAACAAACTCTACAACAGAAGAAAGAAACTGTTGCAAAAAAAGAGTAAACTCCCATGACTGGAAGAACTACCTGGTCAGCCTCAGTAAGAAGCTGAGATCCCTCATAAAATCCTCCAAAGCTAGTTATGAAAACAAAATTGCCACTGATTCTAAAGACAACCACAAAGCATTCTATAGTTATGTCAAGAATCTCAATGGCAACACTCAGATCTGCTCTGAATTACAGCACAATGGCACTAAATATAGAACCAACAGATATTGCCAACATCCTGGCAGATAGTTCAGTGCTAACTTTACCCCCCTCTCATCCCCTAAAGGGCCCATCTCTATACCGGAAGAATTCAAAGTTCCTGTAATCACGGCTGCACAGGTAAAAAACACACTCTCTGAAGCCAAGAACACAGCATCCATGGGACCTGACAACATCCCAGGCTGCGTTCTACACGAACTACAGAAAGAACTAGCACCCCACCTAAGTACCATGTTCAATCATAGCCTCACCTCAGGCTTTGTGCTCACTGAATGGTGCACAGCAACGATTATCCCACTTCACAAAGGGGGAGCCACCACGGACCCTGGGAACTACCGCCCCATTAGCCTGACAAGCCTGGTCTGCAAGGCTATGGAACATATCATCATGGAACTTATAAATAATGACATTGGTAATCTCCAAACTCTGGACCCTACTCAGTTCGGATTTGTAAAAGGCAGATCATGTCTCCTAAACCTGATAGACTTCTTTGAAGCGGTCACCAAAGTCGTAGATGAGGGTAAGGTGGTTCACACAGCCTATCTAGATCTCACCAAGGCTTTCAACACCATCCCCCACTCTGGAATTATTGATAAACTCACTAAACTAGGTATAAATCCCTATGTCACAAGATGTCTACTTAACACTGAAAGTGGGATAAGAGACCTTGGGACACAGGTGGACAGTAGTATCGTCTTTGATATTCACATCGCCACAGTAGTCAGGAAATCCTTCTACGTCGCACACCTCATCACAAATGTTTTCTCAGCCAGGAAAAAAGAGGTCATTGTTCCCCTCTACTCATCACTCATTAGAACCATTATAGAGTACAACACCCTTTTTGGTATGTACCTCACAAGACATCTACAACAACTGGAAAGGCCGCAGAAATACCTCACAAAGAGGGCTACCGGCCTCAAACAGATGCCCTATGCAGACCGTCTCAAAAAACTGCAGCTTTACTCCATCGCATATCACCTACTCAGAGGCGATCTCTGCCTAACATACAAAGCTATGTCAAACCCAGAGCTGTTGGACATGCTCCACTTAAAGAAATCCCAATCCCTCCAAGCTACACACTGTAGGGACCTAAACCTTGTCACCACAATAAACAGGACACGCTGGATGGATAGATTCCTGTCCCAGAGACTTCCCATACTCTGGAACAAACTACCTATCTTTATCAAACAAAGCTCTTCATTAGCACTCTTCAAGAAAAATCTTGATGATTGGATGGGAGATAGGAAATTCACCCCAGGGATCACTTCTGTGGCTCTGCTCGACAGGAGCACAGGAAAATAATTTTCTTTGGTGGCGAAAGCCAGGGTACTGTTTGGCTAGGCTTATATAGGCCCTTGGGCCAATAGCCTAGTACCTACCTATGAACCTATGAACCTAAGATTTAGCCATGAGTGAGAACTATTTATATGCACACCCTGAACAGACATCAACCTGGCTAACAACAGGAAAAACAATGCTCCTGCTTAAGAGTGGACCTGCAAGCTACCCTAAAAGTTATAGACCAATGACTTGCCTTCCAACAACATATAAACTATACACTGGAATTTATGCCGGCAGAGTTTATAGTCATTTAGAAAAAAACCTCAAGTATGGCAATAGAACAAAAGGTAATAAAAGAAAGTCATATGGAACAAAGGATCATTTGTTATTAAATAAAGTCATAGTGGAGAACATTTGACAGTATCCCACATTCATGGATAAAAGAGTGCTTAAAATGTATAAGATACACCCTACACTGATAAACTACATCACAGTGACCATGAAACAGTGGCAAACTACTTTGTAGTTAAGTCATGATAAAGGACAAATTATTATTCCAGGGATAAAATCCAAAGGGGGATATTCCAGAGTGACTCTCTGTCACCTTTGCTCTTTTGCCTTGCCCTTAACCCATTAAGCTGTCTGCTGAACAGATTAGGTCATGGCTATCATTTGACTCCCAGAAAGCAAATAAGTGTAAAGACTTCTCATATTCTCTTTGTTAATGATTTAAAACCGTATAGCTCATCAGATGAGGAACTGAAAGCACAACTGTAAGTAGTCAAAACTTTTTCAGATGATATAAGAATGTCATTTGGTGTTGATAAATGTGGAAAAGCAACTAAAGCAGGAAAACTGCAGCACCAAGAAAACATCAGTTTAGGACAAGAATGTGATGTATAAGAACTTGAGCAAGAGGGAGTGTATAAATATTTGGGAATTGATGAAGGATCAACAATAAAACATGAACAAATGAGAATAAAACTTAGTAAGGAATATTTTAGAAGACTTAAATTAATCCTGAAAACAGCATTGACATCTAGGAACAAAATTCAAACTATAAACTAATTTGCTCTTCCTGTCCTAACTTACAATTTTGGAGTGATTGATTGGCCCCAAAAGGTGTTGGATAGATTCAAAAGGAAAACAAGAAGGATGCTTCATGCTCATTAAATGATTTATAAAAATCAGTGCATACCAAGATTACATGTTCCCCGTTCCGAAGGATATATGGGCTTCCTTGAAACTGATTACTTGTATAGATTTGCAATCGTGGAACTGAATACATATCTGTGGACCTCACAAGACCCAAACATAGTGAAAGTTTTGAAACATGAGGAGAATAAATCTAAGATGGCTTCCTTGCTTAGTCTAGCAGAAGCATATCAGTGTCAAGCAGGAATGGAAATCAAACCAGAAGCAGATAAAAAAAGGTAGCAACTGAATGTGCCAAAAAACAAAAGAAAGAATATAAGGTGAAGGATCAGATGAGAAGGCAAGAAGTGTGGAAAATGCATAAATATAGTTGCAAGTATAGAAAACTCCTGGAAGAACCTCATGTTGTTCAGGATCAAATGCAGGAATGGTTAAGGAGAGGTGAATTCAGACCAAGAGATGAAAGGTTAGTATTGGTGGCCCAAGATACTGGGCTAGATACATGTTGGTTTACAAAGTCCATTGAACATGTATGAGAAACAGACAAATGTAGGTTTTGTAAAACAAAATTGGAAACAGTTGTGCACCTTGTTGCTGGTTGTGATATACTAATGGCAGGACTGTATACTGAAAGGCATTATAATGTGGCAAGACTGTTGCAATGGGGATTGTGCAAATATTAGAATAGTGAAGTAGCTGAAAAACACTGGAAATTTGAGCCACAAAGCATTATAGAAAATAATGAAGTCTGCATCACATGGGCTCTCCCATTACCAACAGTTCAAAACATGGATGCGAGAGTAGATAGTAGGCCATGAAAAAAAGGCAAAAGTATAATTGATCATTGAAATGGCTACATCCGGTGACTATAGTGTACAGAGAGACACAAAGTCATAAAATATCAGGATTTGCAGGCAGAAACAAGAGCAATGTGGAAAGAAAGATACCTAGACAGTTCCAACAGTAGTAGGAGCAACGGGTCTTATACAAAAGAATCTTCAAATGTATTTAGATATGTTACCTATACATGTAATTCCGTACAAATGGCAGAAGGAGTCATTACTGGGCACATTGCGGGTGCTGCAAAGAGCACTTCTGGCTGACATCAAAGATTGAAACAATACTAATTTCATGAATGCTAATCATAATTTGATTTAGGAATGAGGTCCATTCCCACCTTGGTATTAGAAATGCAAAAGATCTGGAAAAATTAAAAAAGATTCTATAGGAGTGAGAAGTGTACTGAATGGTTCTCTGACAGAACAGCTGATTCTTGGAATAAACTACCAAATTACATTAAAGTAGGCACTAATTTAGATATTTTTAAGAACAGCCTGGACACTTATTATGGGAACATATTGGCAGGCTAGAAAGGCATCAATGCCATAGCTTGAAATAGCTGTATGTATGTGTGTGCATGTATGTATGGGCTATAATTTGGGAACATAAGGTTTACACTGTAGCTGAACATTTAACAGCCTAGATAAGTTTTTTTTTAATATTAGAAACCATTGTTGATAACGTAGTTTAAAATCTAATAGTTATATCTATGATAAGTTAAGCCGTATGAAATAATGTTTTGGAAGAACTTATTATGAAAGGAAGGGATCATTGAAATATGAAATGGGTTCCTTTCAGTGCACAGTAGATTATTTTAATAATGATGAGGACTGTTTATATAAGGAAAAGGTTTTTATATTGTGCCACCTGTGATGTCTGCAGTATTGCTAGGGGTCGAAGATCAATATATTAGTGCTGTACATCAAGCTTAGGAAATAAAAAGATTTAAGGCTGCCTGTGAAGGTAGAACATTAGGATGCAAGGAAAAGCTGGGTTTAATTATATAAAGGGAAATGTCATGGAATAAAATGAAGACATTTTAAATAGTTAAAGATGAAGTCTAAAAATTAAAGAGTGAAAAGCAAATGCCACAAGAAGAAATTAAAAAAATAGGATAAATGACTTAGTGGATGGCGTGAGCAGTGATGTTGGAGTACATATATATGTTGGTGGGATGTTAGCTTTCTGACTATGGAATGGCAATGTTGTGAAAGTGGGGAATTAAGAGGAAACAATATTTGTTTCTTGTTGTATGATAATGTGCTAAACGTATAGTATTTCAGTGTTTATCATACTGTATAGACTGGGAAAAAAGCACCATTAGTTTTATAGAAAGTGTATAGTGAGGTGTAAATAGCTCCCTCATTCTTGTTTGGATGCTGATGGGGGTGAAAGGAAGCAGTAAAGTCAAGCAGGGGCACATACTTGTCTAGAATGACTAGGGAAGGAGATACATAGACCGATGTTTTTATGGATTGCCATATGATATAAGATGCATGAATGGTAACATTTTATGAAAATTAAGTGGTTACTAACTAATGAATTAAAAGTAATTTCTTTAAACAAGGTTAATGGTCTGAGGGAATCTCAGACAAGAATATTAAGGGATACCTGTTGCTTATTAATTAAAATGATATGTGGGCAGATCCGCAGTTAAAGAAGAGTGTTCTGGTTGAGCCTGAATGGGATATACAGTGCATATTATATACAGAAATATAACAAGTAAAGCTTGCCCCTTTGCTGACATAGTGTATATGAAGAGGATAGTAATGAAGAATTATGAATGATTAGATAATTTAGAGAATAAACAGTTAATTAGCTTTTATAGTATTAAAATAAATGTGACTAATGTGTGCATATAGCAACGTTTAGTCAAGGAGTATGATATCCATCTTTTGGTTTACCTAAGGGGGGGGGGCTGATAAAATGCAAAGACATATGCAATTAACAATTAGTAATATGCTATGGAAATGGGGGAGAACAGGCTGGAATGTTTTAAAATGAAAATATGGAGTAGTTTGCCCCAGGAACAATATTCCACCACTGGAACAAAACAGAAGCTGTTACAGAATTTAAATTTACAGATGGATGAATGCATTTAAACTGAATGTTAATGGAAAGAACATGGCATATATGTTTACAAATGTTCTTTTCCTGCTTTGTTTCTATGATAGTAATACAACTGTCTATTTAAAACATGTGCATTGCATCTAAAGCCAGCATGACATTTGTTATACATTATCAGTGTGGAGTTAGTCATCCATTGTCATTAAATCATCAACAAGTATAGTTTGCAACAATGATCCAGACTTCCATTTGATAATTGTGAAACTCAAAATCACAGGTCCTTTATGTCCAAAATTGCAGTTAATACAAACATTAATTTTGAAACTCTTTGTTATTCCATTAAAAGATCTTTTGAGGGAAGGGTGCTTATCTCCCTTCACTCCCAGTGTGAGGAGCATTGCTACTTATATATACTGAATCACTGTACCTCAAAGTAAGGAGCACACTTTGAGGTATCTCAACCTCAGCTTCTGTGAATCTTCCTCCAAGTTTTCACTTATAGTTCCCCTCTTTTGAGAATCACAATTATTTTCCTCAGAAGTTCCAGTCATTTGAATATGAATACATTATAGTTTTTCTCCGTCCTGACATCCTGTGGCAATAAATTTCATAAAGCCGGGCAACCCCGATGGGCACTCTCTTCTACTTGCTGCCCCAAATGCCAGTCTATTGAGTTTTAAGGCCCCTTGATTATGTGTTCTAAACAGATTTTGTCAACATACAATATCCATTTTGTTTGTCTGTATGTTAATGGTGGCTAATACTCTTTAAAGTGGCCTCTTCTTTCTGGAGAAATACAGTGGTACTTGTGAGGTTCAGAAATTGATATAAATCTACAAATTCTTTTGAGAGCTGTTTTGAGAACTGCAGTGTTCTTACAGCAGTTTCATGCTCTTGATGGAATATATTCTAAGTTTTGGATCAATGTGTTTAACCCTAAGGCCCTTCCAACTTCAGTGGTGAGCATTTTAGAAAGTTTATAATGTATACTGAATTCCTTAAACATTTTATTCACAATATTTTTGACAAGGTACTTAAATGTGATTGAGTCTCTTATCGATCGACTCATTACAGTGAATAACATATTCACTTGAAGAGCTAATGGAGTGGGGCACTGGTTCATAGTACCAGCCCAGTTTTGTGTGTGTGTGTGTGTGTGTGTGTGTGTGTGTGTGTGTGTGTGTGTGTGTGTGTGTGTGTGTGTGTGTGTATGTATGTGTGTGCGTGTGTGTGCATGTGTGCGTGTGTGTGTGTGTGTGTGTGTGTGTGTGTGTGTGTGTGTGTGTGTATGGATGTGTATACATACATTGCAACATAAACCACTGTCTGTCACAATCAGCTGCAAGTACTGGTCACAGGAAGCTCTAAGATCTTACAGATTGACTGGAGTGACAAAGTTGGGACTTCAAAGAAATGCTCTGGATTCTAGCACCTCTGGAAAAAAGGAAATAAATGGAGAAAAACAAGAATGTCACTACCTCAAGACAGCATATGTGAAGATTATTCAGACAAGCCAGGTATGGAAATAAGGTATATAATGAAAGCTGGTGCTGGAATGCAGAAGTCCAGGGAGTTATGAAAAGAAAGAAAGAGTACAGGAAGAAGTGTAAGAGAGAAAAGATGGACCAATCCAAGAGGGAATATTAGTTGGCTAAGTAAGAGCCTGAGAAAGCAGTTGCAGTGACAAAGAACAAGATATCACAGAAACTCTGACAGCTTCTGGAAAGTGACTCAGAAGATTGTGCAGAACTGCTGTGTCAGTTATAATCTGATAAAAAAGGCAAAGAAGATAGTCATCAGGCAACAGCAAGCTGCTCACTGGTACAGAGGACATCAAAAACAGATGAAAAGAGTTCTTCAAGCAACGGCTGAATGAAGAAAACACCACAGAACCTGCATTTCCTTATGCATAGCCTATGTTGAAAGAGGAAGAAGATCCGACTCTAACAGAAGTGCAAAGGGCACTAAGAAAAATGACACAATGGGGAAAGTGGTAGGATCAGATGAAGGCAAGGAAGATATGATCACAATGTTGGGTGCAATAAGGGAGAAATGGCTCCTGAGGGTACTTATCATGTTATGGAGAAAAAGATGTATCTATCATAAATGACAGGAGAATAAGCATTCTAGTGCATAAGAACAAAGAAGATATTTACAGCTATCGACAGTACTGAGGCCTCATACTCCTGTTACACTGCAAGAAAGTGATGGAGAGGGTGTCTGATAAATGAATGCACAGAGTAGTAAAAAGTAAAATAGAAAATGAGCACTTCAAATTCAAAACAGAATGCAGTTCAACCAACCTGATGTTTGCAGTGAGGCAGAGAGTGGAGAAAAAGGAAAGAAAGGAAAACAGTCTAACTGGGTAGTCCTAGACTTGCAGAAAGCATGTTAAAAGGTCCCAAAAAAGCTGATCTGAGAAGACCCTGTCATAGTTGAAAGTCCCAGAAGCAATGGCAGAATTAATACTGGCTATGTACAAGGACCCAATGAGATAAGTATGAACAGTGTTTAGACTCAGAGGGGTGTGGGTGTGGACTGCATCAATGTAAAGCTCTGCGTCAACTACTGTTGATACTAGTGATGGACTCATTACCAAACAGATCAGAGTGGACAGATCAATGAAGAGGCTGTAGGCAAATGATATGGCACTACAAGCAAATTCTGATCAGCAACTATAAGAAATGTTAGGGAAATAGAAAGCAAAACTGAAGGCACATAGGATGATACTGAATACAAAGAAGGCGGTGAACATGACAACAAATAGGGAAATCAGAAGAAGATGAAAATTGAGAATCAAGGGGAAAATACTGGAACAGGCTAAGATTTTCAAGTAAATGGGAGGTGTGGTTGAGGAGAATGGAAGTCTGGATGAGAAGTCAGACTAGAATCAGAGGGGCTGCAACCAGCTAGCACAAAATGTCAAGAGTAGTGCAAGACAAAAGAATGACAAAGAAGCTTAAAAGCAAGGTACACAAAGCAGTGGTGAGACAGCACCTCTGAACAGCACAGAAACCTGGGAAGTAAAGGTTTCTGTGTTATACAATACCTGAGGAGCTTGAGGTAATGGAGATGAATCTTCTGAGAGTGGTAATAGGATGCACACTGTGACACAGATGAAGAAAGGATGACATCAAAGCCGATTAGAAAGTAGCCACACTTGTATTTAAGGTAAAGAACAAATTACTGTGGCGTATTACATATGCAGGAAATCTGAAATGATTTAGTAAAAACAGGGAGAGTCCAGAAGAAGAAAAGAGAAGAAGGTGATGTTCAGCTAACAGATGGCTGGATTGTGTGAGAGAAGACCTGTGACAGTCATGCATGACTATCAAAGAAAGCAGAAGAATGGCTCTGAATCAACAGAGATGGCAACAGTTGGCGCAACACTCTAATCTTCTCTAGACATTGGAAAAAGAGAGGTGATGATGATGATGATGAGGATTATGATCAGGAGTGTGGTGAGTACATATTCCTATGGGAGGTGCAGGGGTGTAACAGCAAACTGCAAAAATTGCTGCTACTTCACTTTAATCACAGCTTATTTTTCCAAGTGCAGTTACTTCCATTATTGGGTTTCACACTTCTGAAAAGGAGTATGGTCCAGTTCCAAAGCCAAGATTCTTCAAGTTTTTTTAAGCAACAAGGAATGGGTGAAGGACTTAAAAACTTTTTATTTCAAAAAATGGCCCTTGTTCTTAATACTTTTTCATGTTACTGAAAATTACATCTATAGTCCGAAAAAGAACAGATGTGATACTGAATCCCTTTTTGAATCTGACTACTTTTGTGGGAGTAGGCAAAGCACGCTGTATTTCCCATCAGATGTGAGAAGACACATTTCTTGAGAAGTTTTTGTCAGTGGTCTAGCATTAGTGCTAGGCCTATAATCTGAGGCTAATTTGGTTACAACTGTTTTAGGGAGAAGTATTGTCTTGTCCTGTATTAGAGTTGCTGGTACTGCTTGAAGAGTATGGGAATGCCTATGCATGTATGCATGTGTGACTAATGCCTATGCATGTATGCATGTGTGACCAATGCCTTTGCAGTTAAGGAGCTTACTATTTAAAAAAAGGAACTGAACAATTGCAGGAGTATTATTACAACTGGGCAGTGCTTTGTCTAAAAGATTTTAGCTAGTTTTGCTGTAATTTTCTGAAGTAAAAACTTTGCTTAGGTCTCTGTGCTGCAATGACCATAAATGGGGGGGGGGGTATTGCTACTCATGCCCCCAGCCTTTAGCAAGCAATCTTGCATGACGTTTATCAAGTCCTTCAGTGCTTGTTGCATTTATACCTTGCTAATATTTGATGTGGTCCCAGAAAAATTTAGGTTGCTTATTTTTATTTATTTTTAAATAAGGTGCATTTGCTATATTACTAACAATTTTGGCATTCCTTCAAATGCATTTTCCATTTTACACATACCTGATTGTGTTATCTTAGTTGTTTCAATGGAGAAGCTAGGCAGAGGCATTTCTTTCCCTGTAACTTTCTGGGCCTCAGTAGAAGCAACATGTTCCAAACAGCAACTCCGAAGAAAGCTTCAATAACAATTAGTGCATTTCATTCTATTAGTACTATCTGTCAGTCAACAACATCTAGTTCTATAAGCAAAGTAATTTCTAATATTCCTGTGAATGATCTCCCACTTACAAATATGGAGGTTTCTTTTTTTTCCTTTGAAAATTTTAATTGGAAGACAACTGGATACTAGTAAATCAACAAGTTGTTATCTATGGCAATTTTCTAACATTTCTTGAGTCTGTTTGAGAGGATGATGTCAGTCTGAATCCTTTTGCCTTTCTGTGGATTTGGCCTTATTGCTTTTCTAACTAGTTAGGATAGCATATTATATAAAATATACAGTAGTACTCTCAATAGCTGTATTGTTTACCTTTCCAGCCCAACAGTAAATCTTCTAACAAGATAAAGTTGTTTCTGGTGCACTTCAAGCAGGTCAATCAAGTAAAGGGTTTGAGAAAGTATATAACATATATATATATATATATATATATATATATATATATATATATATATATATATATATATGGGTCCCCTTCAATAGATTGTCGAACTTTTACAAGTTCGAACCTCATATGGCTGAGATCATATGTTCGAACTTGTAAAAGTGTTTGATCGGAGTGAATGGAGATCTCCGTACAGTGCGGTATGAGAAGATTTCCCATTTCCACAATATAGTGCGATCTTGGAGTTGGTATATTTAAGTAGGGGTGTGTGTGTGGGGGGGGTGCAGATGTTTAGTTTTATTATTTTTTTTTCCTTTTTACTTCAGTGTTCGAACTTTTACAAGTTTGAACATATGGTCTCGGCCATATGTGGTTCGAACTTGTAAAAGTTCGATCTACTGAAGTAGATTCATAAATGTATGTATGTATCAGTATTTGACACATGATCTAATATTCAACAAATTAAACTTGAAACCATCAAGCAAAACTGCTCAGAACTCAATCTAAAACAACACAGAAAACACTACATTCTTCAGATGGTCAAGCTCGTCCTGCACATTCCCTTTTACTCATATATACCAAATATGAGATAATTCTACATTGGGGAAACAGGCAGCAAATTCCCCACTTACTTCTGTTCCAAGATGTTATACAGAAAAAAATAATTTAATCTGCAGATGATTTTGATCAGCTGTACTGACATTTTTGCTCTGTTTGATCAGTTTACTTCTCAACTAGCTAAATCTCACAGACACACACACACACACACACACACACACACACACACACACACACACACACACACACACACACACACATATACATGGTTTACTATTGAAATTCTGAAACTGCATTCATCAACCAGCCATAATGGTTGACCTGAAATGCTGAATCTGGAACTTCAAAACAGCAGCCATGGTGAAAATGAATACATCGACATCCATAGTTCAGTGTATTTGACATAGCAGGAGGCGACATCAGTCACCCATGCTACTCGCTTTACTGTACCGTTACACTCTGCAGTCAATGGAACATTAATCATACTATTTTGCAGGGGGGGGTACTCCCCCTGTGTCCTCCCCATGTGGGGGGGCTGTGCCCCCAAGCCCCTTGCAAATTAAATATACCAACTCCGAGATTGCACTACAGTGAGGAAATGGGCTAATTCCCTGTTCCTGACTGAACCATGATCTCCATGCACAATGCCGAACTCAGATACTGAAACTACACTACCCATTCACTGGAGTGTAGTCAATGTATTTAGGTTCGGCATTCTGCCCATTTGAAAAGCACAGGCACTTCGGACATTTAACAGTAAACCCATATATATATATATATATATATATATATATATATATATATATATATATATATATATATATACACTCAGGATACAAACACCAAAATGTCAGTATTTAAATTGTCAAAATAATCAGAAAGAAACCATTGATGGCAAACTGTGCATTCTCAAAGACATACCTCAGAGCAAGCAAATCAAAAAAACATTTTAACCCCCTGCACCCTGCCACCCCACAACCACTGCTAATTATGTATACCAACACTGTGACTGCACAATATCAGTGAAAGGGGATGTTCCCCAACCCTGGCATTGCATCAATCTTTGTAAAAGTTGATCAGCTGTCCTGTTTACCAAATTCAACAAACAGAAAACATATCAACTTAAAAACAGTGAATTAATTTAATAAGAAATATATATGTCTCTGTGTGTGTGTGTCTCTCTCGCTATATATATATATATATATATATATATATATATATATATATATATATATGCACACACACACACACACACACACACACACACACACACACACACACACACACACACACACACACACACACACACACTTGTCTGGACTCTTCATAGGATTTAGATTACTAGACAGTCTTTGCCATCCTTATTAAGACTAGTTTTAACTAGGCTGTCCTGAATAGATTTTCTAACAGAAATTTGGACATCTCTACACAGTTTTCTGACGTGGCCTTTTGACACTGAACAGTTTACAGTTTTGAGCTATATAGCTGCATATATAAATGTTGCCCTTCACATAGATTTTAGTAATAGTAAAAATATCTGGCATTACATCCCCCCATATCTATACCTCCAATAAGATCCAGGTTTTAATATGTGTTAAAGGAAGCAGTTGTCAAACTTTCTGAATGTGAGAGATGTATGCTGTCATCTTTCCACTGGTTTTCTTGGTTGTTAGTAAATGGCCTCAAGAGAGTTGCTGTACATTGGACTCCAGTATAAGAGTCAGGTCCCTGGTTTAGCTTGCTGTCACCTGAGCCCAACATCTTAAGTGCATCTACCATAAAATGAATCTTCTTCATAGTATTCCCAGGGGGAATGGAGTGTAGTCCAAGCAGACTATGCAAAATCTATGATGCTTTTTTCAAGTCCAGGCAATGGCTTTTAGCCATTTTGGCTGCCATGCTGCAGAAACAAAACCAAATAAACTTAATTCAAAGTGTTTAGTAAATGCACTGAAATGTTTAGTGGTACCTTAATGGTTCAACTCTGCTTGTCACTAAAAGGGTGCAAAGCATTAACAGCAAACCTGATGTGTTTTGTCCAAAGCCCTAGTGCACCATGATGTAATGTCTTCGGGTTACTCATCGTTAACACAGGCTGATAAACATTAATTCCAGGTGGTGGCATTCTGGGGCATCATCATCTTGGCTGAGTGAGGGGATGGGGCTGGGTGAGTCTGGAAAACACACAACAAAAGAGGAGCATATGGTCAGGCTGTTCAAAAAGGTAATGCCTTATAATGGCTTTTCACCTATGACAACACACAGCAACAAATATCCACATTCTGGAATTGAAAACTGAGTCAGAGAGTTCAAGCATTTCATCCCATTGCAATGCCCCCCCCCCCCTGCCAGATAAATAAATATATATATATATATATATATATATATATATATATATATATATATATATATATTTATTATTTTTTTTCCAAGTGAGATCTGCACTTGAAGGGGCCCTTTACCAACAATGAAAACTCAGCATGACACTTGTTTTATGGTTATTGCTAAACTTAAAGAAAATTATACAAATTCAATAAACCCTTGGTTTAGCAATATTTTTCATTATTGAGAAACTAGAAATACTGTCTCAATGTAAAAAAAACCCTGCATTCAGAAGGTAACTGTGGATACTATGTGATCTAAAAATTAGACAGCAATAATATCTCCTTGTCAAACTTTCTCAGTGCCTGTCGACAAATACCAACCTCCATTTATTTATTTTATTTTATTTTCCATTTGTTTACCAGGTTAGTCCGACTGGACATAAGGTAACCATTTTCAGCGAAGGGCCAGGGAGAAAAGCTCCAGATACATAGTAAAAAATTATAAAAAATAATAAAAATAATAAAAAAATATAAAAATATATGTATGTAAACACATTTACTTTGCTAGGCAGTGATTTGATATGCTGCTGTTCACATGGCAAACTATTTCTGTGTACTGCATGCTAGTATCTTTCATATGATATTTAAGTTAGGATAAAGCATAAATTAAGGCAGACTGTGTTCAAGAGTTCTAGTAATATTTCTATTCCATAACTCCAGGGTTCTATCCTGACCTCTAGCCACTCTCTATGTGAAGTATGCTGGGGTTTTCTCTAGGTACTTCAATTTCGTCTTACCTTCCAAAAACTGGCTACACTAAAAAATCGAGATAGATGCATGATATAGTTATGCTTGCCTTTGTGACCTATTTCATAGCTGAAAAGGATCCAAGAAGGACCAGTACACTTACCTAGTTAACTAATAAATAATCAAAAAACAAACAACCACAGCACCTATCAAAAAGAGTAGAAGTCCTTTATTTATTTGAAAAGGAATTCTTACTTACAACATATTTACATATTTACAAACATTTACAAATGTACAGATGTATAGATATACAAATCCATTCACACATATTCATAATTTATTTTACAGTCATACTAAGTTTTCATTCCTATTAGACCTCCACTCCTTTATAGTTGCTAACATCCATTTACCATTAAACATAATTTCATTTCTTCTTTCTTTCCATAAAACCCATACAATATAAAATAACTTTTATCTATGCTTTTAGAATATTCTTTACTTCTGTTCTCATAATATCCATATTTAATCTTATCTATGTTTATTTTATCCATTTCTTTTACAGCTTCAAAAAATCTTCTTTACATAGTTCCCCCATAACTTTTTTTACTCTTTTATAATTCAAAAAGACATGAGCTGTAGTTTCTTCTTCTTGACAATGTTACATATTCTATCACTTTTCTTTTTATATGGCTTATTTACTTTTACTGGCAATTTTTATTACTAGTCTACACAAAAATCTTGACATTCTACTTTCTGATTACACCATTTACTTCTCATTTTTATAGCTTAAAGTTTTTCATTGGTTAGTATTTCTCATTGTTTTACATAGTAATGTTCTCTCATTACATTCTTATACCATACTTTTCTATCTTTTTCTATAACATCAGTTTTTATTTTCCACAAAAATATTTTTTCTTGATAACATTTTATTTCTTCATTTATACATTCTTTTTCACCATACCCCAAAATTTATCATATTTATTGCGACACCCACCATTGCTGCCAGTATGTGATGGGCACCACTATATATCATCCCCACTCTGGACTAGTAATCTGGGAGCCCAAATCCTCACCACTGATACTGAAGAGGGATGTGGACTTGGAATACAAATGGATCCACTCAGTATTTCCAGATGCAATCCTCTCTGCATCAAGTACAATTTCCCTTAAGAGCACACAGGGAACACACTCATCCCAGGGGTCTGGATGACTCTATATCAGTCTCCATACAGATCCCCAATAAGACTCCTCACTGGTACAGCTGTAAGGTTAGGTCCTCAGACGAGTATCCAAGCCAAGTCCTCCAGCACCCTCTTTGTAAACTCAGTGCTTCATGTCCCTGCCCCAAGTAGCTGGCACACACACTGAGAGATTTAATTTTCACACACACACCTGGGAAAGGCTGGCACAGGTCTACTAGCTATGCCCCCTTCTGCCCAGACTATAAGGTAGTTACCACTGCCACCAGACACTTCACAAACAGCTACTCTAAGCCCCTTAACAAAGGGTGTCCAATTATACTGTGCAATATTAATACTAATACAAATGGTAGTAGTTCACCAAGATGGCTAGGCCTTCTGGAGTGGCCCACACAGTGTCACCAAATAAATATAAGTACTGTCAAAGGTTAATACTTTCTTAAAGAACCAGCCACAATAAAAGTATTAAATACATTTAATAATAAATAATAAAAGTACATGAAAATACTGAATATATATTCACAGTAAACCACAGAGTTCAAATCACAGAAAATATTGAAAACAACATTGATGGACAGACTCATACAAATATAGAAAAACAGTCTCTAAGCTAAACTTCACTATATTCCTGACTGAATCTAAGAGAATTTACTGTTCCCTAATAACTTACTTGGGAAAGGCAAAATGAAATATGTGAGCAGTCTTTCTAGTCAGGCTCCCAAGCAGAATACTCTATCCTCTGAGATTACTCCCTGTAAAATATAATATCCAAGATGACTTGAAGAATGACCTCATCTGGTCACCTGATTCTAGGTTCCAACAATATCTCCTTTTGAAGTTTGAGACAGGATTCTAGCAGACTGCTACAATACAACATTTAGAGCATTTATGGCAGTGCCTGGAGGCTTCCCCTCTTTTCACTGAGTTAATAAACAAAGGCTTTGTCCCACACCCATCGGCTCTGATCCTACTCAACACTGTGGGATGCCATTCAATGACTTAACAGCTCATTTCCATTTCTCTTATTTTCCTTAAAATAAGCCAATTGGTTAACCATTGCTGTGCCAGTGCCCTCTATTAAAACATATGCATTTAATTCAGATACCATGATACAGATACATTTCTCTTCATTTCAGCAGGGTGCACTGTTGATAAATTTTAACACAACTAACACAAGCAAAGCTCACAAATACATTTTCAGCAGAAACATCTATACAAATCAGCTTGATATACAAAGGGCATAAAATTATTTACAAAATTCCAGCTAGCTGTGCTGGCACAAGTCATACATCTACTACCCTACTTCTTCCTGGAATGGCTGGCAGTACCCCCTATTGTCACATTTATATTCATACTACTTACTACTAATCTCTCATTTTTTTCATTTATCCACTTTAACACTTTGCATAAATTTAATGAAACAGCATATACCGCTGGGTTAATTAATCCTAAACCTCCTACCAATTTATTTAAAAACAAAACTCCTCTTTTTACTGGGTTTAATCTAGAACAACATATACATGAAAAAAATCTGCAACAATACCTTCTCAAATACTGTTGGCAACATAAATACACTGCTATTTTTCCCATCAGTACTGAATTTATCAAATACGCTTTTTTCCTGAATGATAATTTATATGTTCTTCAGAAAAAAACAGGTTTGTTTTATTTTTTCTATTATTTTTCCAATTGATTTCTATTTACATCATTATTCCAAAATGTTATATTTAACACAGAAATTCCATTCATTGTAAACATATATACTCCCTATCTTTACTACATCTCCTAAACCTTTACTTTTCTCTTTATTTAAAACAATCACTATAAATTCTAGACACTTGTGCAAATTATTACTTCTTTTATCTATTTTTTTGCAATTATTAAAATGCCATTTGTATATGTTAAAAGAACTGGAATTCTTAACCCTTCAGGTGTTGTATACCCCCTTCCTTCATTTTGTAAGTTATTTCACATACTATCGCATTCATAAGTAACTCAAAGTGTTTACAACTCATTGGACATCCCTGTCTTACACAACTCTTTATGTATACTTCTTGGCTTATCCAGACATTTACAAGTATTGTTACTTTATTATTACTATACACTGACATGCATCATTTCCTAAATTTCTCACTTATATTATTTATTTTTATTTATTTATTTTACATGTGTTTGCCAGGGAGGTCCGACTGGACAGAGCTGTCCGTTTTAAGTGGAGGCCTGGGGAAAAAATCTCCAGAACAATTGCTAACATACTATACATAAGACATTTACATGAGCATTGTAATTTACACATTCACTTATAATAATATAGCTGATAATAACATATGATTGCATAAGATATTTACATAAGCATAGACGTTTAGACATACAGTTAAAAGCATAGCAGGTAGTAACATATGATTGTTGTTCATACAGTATAGTAGGGATAGGGGAAAGGGGAAAGGAGTTAGAATATGTCAGCCAGGTCCTAGGCAGTTACAAGCAACATGTGATAATATATAGTGCATCTGTGGAAGTTTTAAAGAGGTTTGATAGTGGGTAGGGGAAAGGAGTTAGACTATGTCAGCCAGGTGCTAGGCAGTTACAAGTAATGTGTGGTAATATATAGTGCATTTGTGGGAGTTTTAAAGAGGTTGGATAGTGGGTAGGGGAAAGGAGTTAGAATGGGTCAGCCAGGTGCTAGGCAGTTACAAGTAACGTGTGATAATATATAGTGCATCTGTGGGAGTTTTAAAGAGGTTGGATAGTGGGTAGGGGAAAGGAGTTAGAATGGGTCAGCCAGGTGCTAGGCACTTACAAGTAATGTGTGATAATATATAGTGCATCTGTGGGAGTTTTAAAGAGGAGGTTGGATAGTGGGTAGGGGAAAGGAGTTAGAATATGTCAGCCAGGTGCTAGGCAGTTGTATGCCCAGGAGTTGTTTAGGTGGGAAATAAGCTGTTTTTTGAAGATGGTTTTATTAGGTTGCAACCTGATTTGTAGTGGTAGGGAGTTCCAAGTCTTGGCAATGTTGCTAGAATACAGGGAGTCACCAGAGCTGTAATGGCTTTTGGAGATTGCTATTTGCACCTTATTAGTGGATCTAAGTTCTCAGTTACTGGAGTAGAGAATGATCAGGTCTTGTAAGGCTTGAGTTTTGTCAGGTTGGTACAGTATTTGATGAACTAGAAGAATTTGGTATAGAGTTAAGGTGTTAGAGAGTTCAAGCCAGGAAAGCTGTTTAAGGGCGTGACAGTGGTGGGTGCTGTAGGAGGAGTTTGTGGAGAATTTTGCTGTTTTGTTGTAGCTTACTGATAGCTTGTATAAATCACTCTTGTTTAGATTAATTAGGACAGGAGAAGCATACAGTAAGGTAGAGAAAAGATGGGTACGAGCTAGGGTAACTTTACTGTTGCTGGTTAGGAAGTTTTTACATCTGTAAAGAGTAACTATTTTTTTATTCATTTTGGTTATTGTATGAGTTATATGTTTGTCAAATTTCATATTATTGTCAGTAATGATCCCTAGTAATTTGGTTTCTGTGATGGGGGAGATAGGGGTATTTTCTGATGCAGAAACAGAGAACGGGGGAGTTGGTGCTGCTGCTTTGGAAGGATGAAAGACATAAGTTGAGTCTTTTAAGGATTTAGTATTAGCTGGAAGTTTGTAAACCAGGTTTTGATGGATGTAAAGGCTGCTTGGGTCTTGATTTGAAGTTTTTGGAGGGTGGGGGCAGAGCAGATTAAGGTGGAGTCATCAGAGTATTGAACCACGTTTGCTAGAGGGGCAGCTTTGTGAAGATTATTTGTAAATATAGTGAAAAGTAGGGGTCCCAGGATTGATCCTTGGGGTGCTTCTAGTTTTACAGGAAGTAGGGGGGAAAGGGAGTTTTTCCACTGAACAGTTTATTGGCAGAGATAGTCTTGAAACCATAATAGAGTGGAGGTAGTTAGTTTTAATTCTGAGAGTGATGTTATTAGTTTTGTATGGGAGACTGTATCAAATGCCTTTGATAAGTCAAGGAAAACTGCAGACAGTAGTTGACCGTTGTTGCATTGCATATTTACTAGGTTACTAAAATGGATGAGTGCAGTGTTAGTGCTATGGTTGGGATGGAATCCGTGGTGAGTTTTGGTTCATAGGTTAGTACTAAGCTAACTGCCCTTGCCAGCCATTTTAAGCCTAGCCAATTATCCCCTGTGAGACTCAAACCCTGAACCTTGTGTTTGTAAGGCAAACACCTTAACCATTAGGCCACCCTCCCAACCCAAGATTGTTGGAGAGGAAATATGTAAGGACCTGGGTGTGAATATATTTATCATTTTTCCAGTATTTTAGCCATTGGGGAAAGTATAGCTATAGGGTGGTAGTTTGTTAGATCAGTGGAGTTGTCCCCTTTGTGTACTGGTATAACGTAAGGAGATTTTCCAGAGAAGTGGCACCTTTTGTTCCGAGACTGATCTGTTAATGATTATAGAGACTGCATAGGAAATGGCTTTGGCGGCTATTTGTAGGAATTTGGCAGGTAGTTTGTCTACTGCTAAAGTGGTGGGTTTAAGTTATGTTCTTTCACTATTACCCAAAATATTTCATGTCCAGTTGTGTCAAATGCCTCATTAAGGTGTCCTATCATGATTTTTGCTTCTTCTTTTCTACTCATGTTATCATCCACAATTTCTCTATGAGTAATAATTCTTGACAACCCTTCCCCTTTATACTATATATACCATCTTCCATCATATTTCCATTTTAGTTTCAAATCTCATAAGTTCATAGGTAGGTACTAGGCTATCGGCCCTGGGGCCTATATATGCCTAGCCAAATGGTATCCTAGCTTTTGTCACCCAAGAAAATTATTTTCCTGTGCCCCTGTCAAGCAGAGCCACAAGTGATCCCCGGGGTGAATTTTCTGTCTCCCATCCAATCATCAAGATTTTTCTTGAAGAGTGCTAATGAGGAGCTTTCTTTGATATAGATAGGTAGTTTGTTCCAGAGTATGGGAAGTCTCTGGGACAGGAATCTATCCCTCCAGCATGTTCTGTTTATTGTGGTGACAAGGTTTAGGTCCCTAGAGCATGTAGCTCGGAGGGATTGGGATATCTTTAAGTGGAGCATGTCCAGCAGCTCTGGGTTTGACATAGCTTTGTATGTTAGGCAGAGATCACCTCTGAGTAGGTGATATGCGACAGAGTAAAGCTGGAGTTTTTTTAAACGGTCTGCGTAGGGCATCTGTTTGAGGCTGGTAATCCTCTTTGTGAGGTATTTCTGTGGCCTTTCCAGTTGTTGTAGATGTCTTGTGAGGTACATACCAAAAGAGGCGTTGTACTCTATAATGGGTCTAATGAGTGAGGAGTAGAGGGGAACAATTACCTCTTTTTTCCTGGATGAGAAACCTTTTGTGATGAGGTGTGCCATGTAGAAGGATTTCCTGACTACTGTGGCAATGTGATTATCAAAGGAGAGACTACTGTCCACCTGTGTCCCAAGGTCTCTTATCACACTTTCGGTGTTAAGTAGACTACCGCCTATGTGATAGTTCATAGGTACAGAGTTTTTACCAAAAGGGATGACAGTGCACTTTTTGGCATTGAGCTTGAGGCCATGGCTTTGACACCGGGCATCTGTCTCAGTGAGGCCCTTTTGTAGGATGTCCACATCGTTAGGAGTTTTGATTATGGGTCCTAGTTTGCAGTCATCTGCGAACTTTGTTAGCCAAAGACCTTCTGTGTTAGCCTGTACTTCAGAGAAGTAGATACCAAACAGGAGAGGACCTAGGACTGAACCCTGTGGTACTCCACTTGTCACTGGTCTGAAGTTGGATTTAGAGTCTGCTACTTTCACAGTGTGGGTTCTGTCAGTGAGCCAGTTGGCAACCCATCTTGTGACATAGGGATTTATACCTAGTTTAGTAAGTTTATCTATAATTCCAGAGTGGGGGATGGTGTTGAAAGCCTTGGCGAGACCTAGATAGGCTGTGTGAACCACCTAACCCTCATCTACGGCTTTGGTGACCACTTCAAAGAACTCTATCAGGTTTAGGAGACATGATCTGCCTTTTACAAACCCAAACTGGGTAGGGTCCAGAGTTTGGAGATTACCAATGTCATTGTTTATAAGTTCCATGGTGATACATTCCATAGCCTTGCAGACCAAAAGATCTCTTTTGTATTATTTTCATAAAGATCTTATAATTATTATTATTCAATAAAATTGGTTACCATTTTTTTTTGTCTTCTAGCTTCCTTCTTCCATATGAATTTGAATATTCCACTACATAAAAACCTTTATTCAACCATTCAGTCAAAATGTTTAAAAAATATTTTTTCTCAAAAGCTAGGCAGTATTCCGATAGAGGCTGTCCGTTGTATAAACCAAGAAATAATTTCTTTTCAAGCCACCAGCAATTTGCTTCATAGACTTTTATTAACACATAAAGCTCAGTAAACTAAAGGATGTTTTTGCCAATGGTACTATCAACATCCTGTATAGCTCTTAAGTACACATTTTTATATTCAGTCACATTAAAAAGCAAATCATTACTAATGTCCCTATACAAACTGTCAATGGATTTTTTGTGCTCTTCCATAATTGCTTTGTTATTCTTTATCATGGCTTTTAAAATCAGAATACCACAATCATTCAATATACCTTGCACAACATTGCAAAATTCTGAGCTTTTGACAGTATTATTAGGGAACTTAATCAATCGTAAACCCTTGGGTACAATATTATTTTGAATATATTGCGCTAAATACCGGTTGTCTAAGACAAGCATTTTATATTTGGTTAAACGGTATTTTAAAGTCTTACATTGTTCATTAAATGTCCCCGAGGATTTGGTGGGATTTTGGTCTTTTTTGACATTCCTTGTAAAGAATTTGTCCAGCCAGGAATAAAAGTCCAAAGTCCCATAGTATTCAATTAGTGCGTTTTGTTAAAAATTAGTCTTGCCACGTTGTAATACAGCCCTAGTTCCAGAACGGGAGTCCCCTGTTATATGCACACCATGTGCGCCGCCTTCTTGCCTTCCAGGTCTCGACCCACTCACGCCACTCTCCTTTGGTGTTGTAACAGTTTCTCTCCCTGGGTTGGGACTGCTTTGTAAACAAGGAATGCCAGAATCGTTTGCAACAGCAATGGAGCCACTCTGCGAGTAGCTCTGAATTAGTTTGACAAGCTCTGACAATAGAGAATTGTTATTATTCATAGTGTAGGACTCCTCTGAAAACACGCCAACAAGACAACACAACCAGGAACCGACAGAAGAAACAGTTCACCAAACACACTCAAAAGCTAGGCAGTATTCCAATAGAGGCTGTCCGTTGTATAAACCAATAAATAATTTATTTTCAAGCCACCAGCAATTTGCTTCATAGACTTTTATTAACACATAAAGCTCAGTCAACTAAAGGATTTTTTTGTCAATGGTACTATCAACATCCTGCATAGTTCTTAAGTACACATTTTTATATTCAGTCACATTAAAAAGCAAATCATTACTAATGTCCCTATACAAACTGTTAATGGATTTTTTGTGCTCAGGAAGAGTATAATTAATTTCAACACCAACAGGTTTAGATAAGATTAGGCTTCTATCTTTTAAAAACCTTCTCCTAGCATGATAATTTTTACTCCATAAAAAGTTTTGTTTTTTATCAGTGAATCATTCATTTCACCAAATTCACAATCTTAGACTTATTTAGCTCACAAAATTAACTATAGTTTCATCAAGCCTTGGTTTTGTGTAATGAATAAATGAAGAATAAAGGAAAGATTTTTCCCAAGTGTAAAATATTTCATGAATTTCCTTTTGTTGCTGCTATTTAGTCATTTTTCACTTCTTAAAAGGCAAAAGTTTTGGGTTTGTACTGAAATTATGAGGACTTTCAGACCTCTCAACCAATCGGGGACAAATTTCAACAGAATCAGGGACAAGTCAAGAAAAAATCAGGGACACCTTTAAAATATTAATGCTATTAACTTGAAACATTGACAGAATCAGAGCATATGAATTAATACACATTTTCTGAAGTAAAAAAAGTCTATAACTCTTAATTATTGTCATTATTCATTAAATGTAATTCACCACCTTTCCTCCAAAAGTCACTACTTTTAGGAGGGATTAAGAGGGACAGAGCTAAAATTTGAGTCAAAATCAGGGACAGTTGAGAGGCAGTTTTTTGGGAAAGCGATTCTAATCATGTGAAATACGGCATATGCAATGAGATTATAGTACAAAGTAGCATTCCCATTACTTTGTGGGCCGGCAAATTATATTGACCTTTAGGAAAATGGTCTATTTTTCCTATAAGATTACACTTCTGTATGTTGTCAGGAGGTAAAGAGATGAACCCTCTCCTGTAAAAATGCATTACTATCACTACATCAAGATTGAGATTGGCTTTCTTTTTAATTACACATTTCTGCAATTACAAGGGCAGAATTCACAGCTGTTACCACAATATGTACACTTCACCTTTCTGAATTCAAAGACAGCCCTACTGTGGTATCATAGCAAAAACATGTGCAGCATCACATTGTGCTGTCTTTGTAGTAATGCTATATAGTCTGGGGAGAGGAATATGCATATTAGCAAATTCCCCAGTCCCCTAAAATTGTCTAGGGAAGGCATCTAAATATAGAGCAATTCATGGAATCATTCAGCTGTAAACTGGCACAGCTACTCCTTGCACTTTGCAATAATGAACACAGCCATAAGGCCATGTTCAGCCATCATGACAGAGACAAGCACTGGAGAGTTTAGTGGTAAGCTAGGCAAAGGAGGTGTGAGCTTGAGTGTATGCAAGGGTGTGTGTGTGTGTGTGTGTGTGTGTGTGTGTGTGTGTGTGTGTGTGTGTGTGTGTGTGTGTGAGTGTATGTGTGTGTGTGTTTGTGTGTGTGTGTATGTTGAGTTGGGTGTCATAACTACATACACATGAATGGGGAATACTAGACACCAGGGATTACTCTAAACTCTTGTGTCACAATGGCACTGAAACAGTGCAGAGATCAGGGGGACGTGAGAAGCATTAGACACCAAGGATTACACTACTACAGGGATTGTGGGGAATACTAAACACCAGGGATCACTCTAAAATCTTGTGCTGTAATGGCATGCAAAACAAAAATAGGGATTGGTGGTAGAGGAAACACAAGATCCCAGGTATTACTTTGAACTACTTTTGCTGTAACATTATGGTTTTCAGGCAGTGGGGGGAACCACTGGAAGCCAGGAACACATAGAAGAATATATGACATGAAACACTCTACAAAAAGAATATTATTGATAAGCCCTGCATTCAAAATAAAGAAGTATTTATTCAACCGGGATTCACAAGCATGCCTAGTGGGACAGCAGATTGCCTCCCACAAGTACAGCTCTTGGCATGATGTGGCTCAAGCAGCATTATAGGTAAGAAGGTGAAAATACACAGGTTTGGTCACAGTGGTAAATCTGCTAGAACAAGGAACATGACCTGCAGTGAAAGATGAGAACTCTCACTTGCAGCTAAAGATCCAGAAAAGAAAAACTGATAAGCACAGAAGAAATACAGCCCTCAGTGCACAAATGTGTAAAGACGTGAGTAGTGAGGAAAAGTATCGTGCATTTACAGAGGCCACTGCAATGACTAAATTTGCTTGTTTTTACTAAAACAGGTGTTGAAGTGGGAGTATAGGAAAATAGGAAAAGGTCCCAGCAAGGAAGATAAAACAAGGGTAACAGGGAAGGTAAGAATGAATGTGGGGAAAGAACAACTTTTTCATGGAATTGGTGCTTATTTTCTTGTTTTAAAAATGAAGCAGGGGAGGGGTGTAAAGGATGGTTACGGTATGGTAAGAGGTTGAGGATCAGTAGCAGGGAAAATGCCCAAACATTTAAAATAGGCAAAGACTGAGGAGATTCTGACACATTGGTGGCAAGGAAGACACTGGATGCAGAAACATAAGTGCAAAGGGAAGACAGTTGTGATGGGGTAGACTGAGCACTGAAGGAAGGGGTTAGGGTGGGTATGACATCCTGAATCACAGCGCCTGTACAATAGCCAGGAGCAGGTCAGACAGCACCCTGACCACCCTCTCCACTAGGCCAAAATATTCAGCAAAATATCTTTCTAATACAGTGCTACTTGTTTAAAACAGGATCTTATACTTTCTGCATTTACATTCACATCATACCTCTCAACCTCTTAGTGCAAGAAATCTGGACAAAGGCCAAAAAATAGGGACAGATTTTAAATATTGCTCTTATAAACTTTGAAAGTTGGTAGAAGAACAGGATTTGTGTCAGTGGATGCAGAGATATATGTCCAAAGGGAAGACAGTTGTAATGCGGTAAATTGAGTACTAAAGGAAGGGCTTAGGGGATTAGGTTGGGTAAAACTTTCTGAATCACAGTGCTTGTACAATAGCCAGGGGAAGGTCAGACAGCACCCTGACCACCATCTACACTAGGCCTTGCCTGAGCTACTGGTGGCAGAGACAGACACTGATACAAGTCTACCAGCTGCAAGAGCAACCCTTACAACTGACTGATATCTGCTTCCAGCTGCTAGCCTAGCATCTCCCCATCCACCTTCACCATCTTCTTATGTGTGACAAAATCATTACCGTTGGCAGTACCACTTAATGGAACAATGTTAATCCCAGCTGGTGAAGCACCACCAGGGGCAGGAGAGATGGCCACCTGTCTCCGACTGTACCCACCAGGGAGGCAGCCCAGAATGCTAGTTGGAAAAATGCAAAGAATGACTGGGCCTGCTAGATGCTGTAGACCTTGGCCACCCTTCTGACACTGCCATGACTGCTGCTGTACAAAATAGGAAAATAAATTAAAAGAAATAAAATAACAAAAGATAATTTTAAAAGAAAGGATGGGAGGAGAGAGAGAAAAAACATCTGCATGGCATACATAATTAATATATAACAGTGGATAAATAAATTACATCTTGCAAATATACAAGTGCACCTGTATAAAGCTAAAATCTGGCTAACCACATGAGTGTATGATGTAAAATTCCATAATGCTGCAATGCGCTATCTGAACAGAATGGACACAGGTAGCTGTCCTGAAATCTGTATCTCTGCCTGTGAAAGTTGTGCAAAGGAATACTAATCTGTATTTGCACTGCTGAGACAATATGGTAAGCGTGTGCCCACCTGCCATTCCCTACCTAGTAGGTAGCAGGTATACAACAATCAAACTATAAAGACCATACACAGATAACCCGAATAACTGTGTTGCACATACTCTGAATAGCATCCAAACTGTACTACAAATACCCTGTACATCTAAACATGGCCACTGTTATCTGTCCAGAGTGACAACATACATGCTGCTAGCAGAGAACTAGTGCAGTAATACGCATTCTTAAGATCATTCTAATTACAGAAAGAAATGAAATAATACATGACCCTGGGCCCAAAAAGTCTTTTCATTGTCTTCATAGGTTCATAGGAGATTACTAGGCTAATGGCTCAAGAGCCCTTACAAGCCTAGCCAGTTTTACCCAGATTTTACAGAATTTTCTATCCCTAGGGGAAAGTTAACAAGGGTCAGCAAATGGGGTTTTGACTATTTTTACAGACTACCTGTGTGCATAAGGGACATGGATGCCACCTCAGGAGTGAATTTGCAATTTCCCATCCATCATTCCAGATTGCACTTGAAGATGGTCAGGGAAGGGCTCTGCTTCATGTGAACACAAAGCCTATTCTAAGGAGGGGCAATCTCTGGGAAACATAACTGTCTTTCCAGCATGATCTATTCATGCAAGAGATCAGGTATAGATTTTTGGAGTGGGTAACCCTCAAGCAGTTAGTTTTGTGAATATGCAACATTTCCATTGAGGCTGGGTCAGAGACTGCCTTGTAGATCAGACACAGATCACCCCTCAGTAATCGGTAGGAAACTGAATACAGTAATAGGGCTCAGTCCACATATGACATGTTGGTTACACCCTATATTTTTTGGTGAAAAACCTCTGAGGATGCTCCAAGTGTTGCAGGTGCCTAGTGAGGTACATGTCAGAGGGTGCATTGTATTTGATTATTGGTCTGATGAGGACTGAGTACAGTGGTACTATAACAGCCTTAGACCTGGATGCCATGCCATAAACTGAACCGCATAGAAGGATTTCCTCACCATCGTGGCCACATGGTGGTCAAAGTTCAGATTACTATCTATCTGAGTACCGAGATCTCTCACTACTGGGTCCAGTCATAGAGATTTACTATCTATGTTGTAATTTGCTTGGGTATTTGATTTCCCACAGGGTATTACTATGCACATCTTTGCATTCAGTTTGAGGCCATGCTCTGACACCAGTCATTAGTCTGCATCAGACCATTCTGTAGGATATCAACATCATTTGGGATGTCAGTGATTGCCCCCAGCTTGCAGTCATCAGCAAATTTGGTCAGCCAAAGGCCATCTATATTTGCTTTGACATCTGAGAAGTATATTCCAAACAGGGGGGGGCCCAGCACTGAGCTCTGTGGTACTTCACTGGTGGCTGGCCTCTTGTTGGCTGTGGATTCCTCCACTCTAACAACATGTCCTATCCATGAGCCATTTGTATCCATCTGGTGACAAAGAGGTTTATACCCAATTTTGTGAGTTTGTTTATAATACCAGAGTGGGGTACTGTGTCAAATGCCTTGGCTAGGTCAAGGTAGGTGGCATGCACTGTCTTACCCTCATCCATGACTTTGGTGACCTTCTCAAAGAAGTCCACCAGACTGAGTAGGCAGGAACTTCCCTTGAATAAGCTGAACTGGGTTGGGTCTAGAGTCTGGAGCTTTTCTATGTCATTGTTAATCAGGTACATGATTATCCTTTCCATTGCCTTGCATAAGGGGATAATCAGACTTGTGGGTCAGTAGTTTCCTGGGTCAGTTGATGGTCCCTCCTTGTGCAGAGGGATAACTGTTGCTGTCCTCCACTCTACTGGGACAAAGCCTGCCTGGAGACTGTGGTTAAATAGATATCCGAGTGGGCCTGTTAGGTCATGTTTCAAGCTGTTTAATAGGCACCTTGGGATTTCATCAAGGCCCATTGATGCTGTGTTTCTAGCTGTAGAGATTACAGTGTTGACCTGTTCTTTTGTGATAAAAGGAATGGTAGGGGGTATTTTTGGGGAGTGACCGGAGGTCAAGAGGGGGTGAAATTTGACATTAATTTATCGGCCATCAGGTTTGCCATTTCTTCTGGCTGAGTATATGTAGTGCCATCTACGGCCAACTCAACACATTTCTGAGTGTTTCCCTTAAGATTTTGGACATATATAATTAAAAAATGTTTTGTGGTTATCCTTTGCTTGGGAAGCTATTTTGGCCTCATATTTAGCTTTTGAAGACTTGACTAGTTCCCTGATTTGCCTGTTGAGATTAATGAGGGATTTTTTTCTCTCTTGTGCTCCCTCCCACTTACTTCTATTCTGGAATTTCTTCCTTCTGTTGTATAGTCTATTTATGCCAGGGGTCCACTAAGGTGGCTTGTTTTTCCGGCTTAACCTGGGTTAGTTCGGTCAGATACTGCTGTTTCTATGCAGTTGATTAAGTGGTTGCACAGGGCATTCATGTATATGTCTGCATAGGCCTCCATGTTTTGGGGGTTAGGGGAAACTTTAAAACTACCTATGTTATCACTTAATAAGAGGTAATTTGCCTTAGAGGGCTTGATGGGGGTACTACCATTACAGTTATTTCATAGGAGCCTGAAATATGATCTGATCTTATCAATGAGGACATTACACTGGGGGGTGCAGTGCTCCCCATGTTTGTGAGTGCCATGTCAAGGATATTTGAGCCCCTAGTGGGACTGCAAACCAGCTGTTCCAGAGCATTTGCACTGGCAAAGTCCAGGAATCTCTGAGCCTTCATGTTAGTGGTCGTATATGCTTCACAGTTTATGGGGGGGGGGGGGGGGTAGTTAAAATCATCCATGAATAGTGTGTTGGGCTCAATGACAAGTGATTCTGGTAACTTCAGGTATGTGGAGTGGGTTTCATGGTTCATGGTTGAGGACCTATAGCTAGCAATGATATGTTTTGGGATTTTGCCTTTGGTCAGCTGGACATAAAATAGATGAAGCGAGTCATCTTGCATGACCAATCTAGATATGTGATTGCTTTTTATGTAAATGGAAACACCTTCCCCTTTCTTTTTTCTCCTTTTCAGAGGGTGGTCTTAATGTGTGATAGACATTGTAGCCTTGGACTGCTGGGCTGCTTTCCACAGCATTGAACCACGTCTCTGTAACTGCAAAGATGTCAGCATTCTCCAGGGCAAGGAGAGCTTCCATGGAGTACAGTTTCTTGTTAAGACTCCTAACATTGAGCAGTAGTACACTCAGCTTGGCATTAGCAGAATTTATGTTGGTAGGTCTGCTGGTTTGGCACTGCCTAAAAAGTCACTATAGGGGTGACTAATGCCTTGGCCAGTACCTGAAAGCCTATAGCAGCAACAGGTACAGACCATCTTTGTCAAATCAGCATGGTCTGTCAATCGTGTTGTCTCAGGTTTACAATTACTGGATCCCCTTGGAATGACACCACTAGTTAAGCCACTTGTTGAAGTCGGTCATTCTCTGTTTGTATTGTGGTATCTTCTTTGACTGTAGAATGTTGCACAGTGCGAGGCTCATACCAGCCTGTGACATGTATTCAGAGAGGTTCAGCATGTCTCTCTTCATATAGTCCAGGGAGGTATTTCTCAGGTCATTCACACTCACATGGATTATGACTGAGTCATCCTAGTATTTGTGGTTGAGTGACCTGAGTGCCTGTGTGATCTGGTGAATTCTTGCCCCTGACAGGCAACTGACTGTAACACTCCCTTTATCCAGCCTGGTGAGAGGCATCCATATGTCTCACAATGGAGTTTCCTATGACCAAGATGTTTGAATGTGTTGTGTTTCACCTTAGAGGCTTGCTTGTGGAGACACTGCCATGATGTACATTTTTATGTGTAGTGGTTGGAGTTGACTTGGTTTTGTTTGCATGTGGTTTCTGATGGCAGCGTATGAGAGGCCTCTGAGGTTTTGGTAAGTTACTTGTGAGTACCTCTGCATATGTGGGTTTATGTGTTGAGACCTTATTTAGTGAGGGAAATGATGTGTATGTGCTGACAACCTGTTTATTTGATTTGTCAGTATGTGAGAGTCACGTCTCAATATTCATAATGTAACTACATCTCTCAAATACTGTGTTTGTTTCAGGATTAAATGGTTGTCAGTATACATGAGATAATTGCTATATTGTCTCAGGATGTCCATGTCCAGCAGGCTGGACTTAACCAGGGAGAAGACTAGAGAGAGTTCACTGGACTAGGACGACAGCACATGGATGAAGAAGGGGTGCTATACTCAGTGTGAAGTGTAGCTATCCAGCATGGTGGTGCTGCTCTGCACGCAACTCAGATACTCCTAGAGCAGCAGGGGGCCTGCAGAAAGCTGCAGAGACAGTCTATGGAACATTTGAACTTGATAGCATTTGCATCTATACAAAGTATTGCTAGCCACCACTGTGAGGAGAGCAGCCTAGCACAAACACTGGGCTTATATAGAATCAGAAAAACAAGTTTTACAACAGCAAGGCCTACAGAGCAATCAGGAAAACACACAATAAGCTTTCAGCCAGCAGCCATCAACTCAGATAGGTTTGCTACAGCAAACGTCTGCCACAAGAGTACAGTCAGAAAACCATCTTAATGTAAAAATGTTGGCTTTAGAGCTTAAGTGTTGGAAAACCACACAATATTGACACTACTGTCCTATAAAACTGGCAGACACAATGTAATTAAGTACTACAACAACAGTGGAAACAGTTCAGCTTTGAAACTCTGAAGTGTGAGAAATGTAACAATTAATACAGGATTCTCACAAAATACAGTAAAAATAATCAGCAGAAGTGCAAAATGAAGCTTATGTTCACTCATTTAGCAGAGGATGGCTTCAGATGCAGCAGATTCAGTGTAAATCTCAGGCAATACAGAAGACTGTTCTCCTGTATGGCTAATGCAGCTGTAAAATAAAAAAAAAACACCATTCAGTAACTAACTCTATGTTAAGGAGTAAAATAGCTAGGTATATTTCTTCACTAATCTATGCATCTCTCAATCTAATTCAGTAGCACTTATTTCTTATTCTTTCTTACCCACTAGCCAGGTCTGTTTCTTATTATTTCTTACCCACTAGCCAGGTCTGTTTCTTCACTGATCTTCACCTCTCCCTATCTAACTCTGTAATATTTATTTCTTATTAATTATTAGTCACTAGTCAAGTTTGCCCTCAGTAGTTAAGGAGAAAAAAAGATATTTTCAATTTTTAAAAGCTTTAGAAAATTCCTTGCTATAGTTTACACCACACAGCACACATGATGTGCTGAAGCAAGCATTTCAGTCCTGACAGTGTAAGCAGTATAAAAATACTGGCACTGCTCTGCAGACCAATAGCATCTGCCGATCACACCCCTCCAGCACCTTGCACCTAGGGCAGCTGCCCCCTTCATCCTACCCTTGCTATCCTTCTGAATTAAATACTTATAATACATCTCAGGTACCCTTAGTCTGACCTCTTCTTCCTACTTGCTAAGAAGGTTAGGATGAGACCTCTGCAGGACACTTTACTGGATCCTGCATTGCTCACCATAATGAGTAAGCCACTGGTATCAGATACCACTCTGGCAGACTGTGTCTGACATCTACTTTATACTGGTGACCTTCATGTTAGTCCCCAAGCAAGCATTCTCAGTGGTTCTTATGCAGAAAATACGGGAAAATGTTAGACTCCTTGCTTTATCACCAGGGAGCCCTACCACAATTAATGCTCTCAAAAGCCATGGTCATTCAGTAGTTCTCCACATTCCACAGAACTATGAAATGCCCACACAACAAATGGCATCTCAGCAGTGCAAAATTTGGTAGGGTGTTCATAATATAACATAGAAAATGTTGGTGTGTCAGAGTGGTATAAAGGTGTGAAATATGGCAGTGAATGTGCGTACTATATGCATCTTGCCTATAAGAGTAAAATTGCTCTTTAATGCTTTTGTCAGCTACAAAAATCATGCATGTTCCAACATGTCCATGTTGGAATCATTGCCTGCCCACATATGGTCAGCGAATTTTGCAGGTGCTCGTGCAAATGCATGAGCATGATAGAGTCTCTTAATATGAATAGGCCCACAGGCATGATGCAGAGATAGAATAATTAAGTAACATGCATGAGGCAGTATCTAAAACAATGTGCACAATCACAGTCCAAGGTGCAAGTGAGTCCAATAAGGAAAAGAACTCCGGTACTGCAATAATACAACCTTTAATAGTTGACAAATAAGCGAGCAGACGTACAAAATATTGTAACTTTTCAAACCAAATGATTAAGCGCTTTCATCCACTATCCCGTGGACTTCATCAGAATCAATTAAACAGATAAATTAAAACATTTTATATGCATTTTGGTGCCAATCTTTCATCTGCATTTAAAATGACAGAGCCATAAAATACATGTATACTGGCAAGTAGAAAATGCTTAAAATATACATGAAATAATCATTGTAAAACTTCCTTTTCTAAAAGCATTCCTTTGTTAAAAAGACTTCCTGAATAAAAACACCTAATTTTGTGTATGTCATTCCTCGTGTCATCAGTAAATAAATAAATAATAATTATATCTCTAACAGCCCTTAATCAATGTAAAAAAACGGTCCAGTGTGTATAGAGTCCATTGATATTTTCAAATATTTCTATACTAAAGGAAAACATGTTTAAAAATGTATATGTTATTCTTGTCTGATACCTTGTTCCTTAATAGTTAATATTAGATGTGATGCCCCTATACTAATGTGTGCATAAAATTAGTAAAATTAATAAAACATATAGTGGATGTGTGGGATTTTTAAAAATATGTTAATGTAATAAGTTAAAATATGGAATATGTGTATAATAATAAAAAAAGTAAAATATGTTAACTTTTAAATAGAATATGTAGATTAAAAAACTACTATATTTTGTATTATATGTTGTAAATCAATAAATAAATACACAATTGTTAATAAAATAAATTCTTGTACATTAATAACAGTACACATCTCATGTGACTATTAATGTTTTAAACAATATAATATAAAACATGATAAAATGTATAAAATTTATTGGTAAATATATATGAAAAAAAAGAATGAATATAAATAATTGTGATCCTTTCTTTCTAGTTGGTTAAATTGCTATATTGCTCCCTAGTGCCTTTCCTTCTTGTTCTATACCTTAGTCTATTTGTTAACCCAAACTAATATGCCTTATTAGTTGGTCCTAAGGGATAGTAATTCTTATGCTTCTCCTTCTTATATGAATGCTGTTATCTGTATACTATAGATTTTATTATTGAAAAGAGATAGGTGTACTTATAATTATATTAGGAAGGGTTTCAATGAAATATAATCATTTAGCCCTGGTTTAGTCGAAGCGTCTGTAAGTATTTGCCATTTAGCCTCTCTCTCAGCTATATAAGCTTTAAGATTACCTCCCCTATTGTTGACTTGTATTCGTTCTAAAATAGCGGATCTAAACTGGTGTGCATTATCTGTCTCCTGTATATGTCTGTATAATGCATTCCTAGTGTCTTCCTTTTTAATAGCATGCAAATGTTCATAAATTCGCCTCTTAAATTTCCGTTCTGTCTTCCCTATGTAGTAACAGATGCACTTGCTACATTTAGCTAGGTATATAATGTTCTTAGTATTGCAATTGCCCCTAGCATATGTTATTCTAGTTCTGTTAACATTATCCAAGACTGTACTTTCATCTTCGTTTATGGCTTTACAATACTGGCAATTTCCACATTTTCTAGTTCCTCTTTTGTCTTTCCAATCTCCTTTATGGCTAACATTCCTTTCCAAAATGGACTTCAAATTCATCCCCATCCTATAAACAAATATAGGTCCATCACCTACAAACTTACTTAGATCATTATCTACTGTCAATACATTCCAGTATCTTTTTACCATTTCCTTTATATTATAAACCTGTGGTGTATAATACAGTATACATGCTCTATTGTATCCGTTTCCTTGAGCGGGTACTGTTTCCTTACCATAATACTGTCTTCCTAATACTGGATGGTATTTAATGCCCCACTGTGCCTTAACATATGTTTCGACCTCATGGATGAGAAAATTAGGGTATCCCCTGTCTTTAAATAATTTACTAAAAATAGCTATTTCCTCTACCATATCATTATATTTAGAAGTCATTCGTACTGCCCTTATACATTGTCCCTTAAATATGTTCTTTTTCTTAAGTAATTATGGAATTAATGAGCATTATTTTGTATCACAATTATATATATTTCGAGGGGGAATATTACAGGCAGACCAGAGGAGTGGCTATGGGGGCAGCGTGTGCCCCCATTTTTGCCAACTTAGTATTACTGGATTGGGAAAAGGATAATGTTTTTAAATGTCAACATTACAAGCACATTAGACTATATACAAGATTCCTTGACGATATTTTTATATTATGGGATGCTCAATTGGACATCCTAGAGGAATTAATCAGATATTTAAATAGTACAAGCCAGTTTTTAAAATTTACGTATAATTACAGTGATGAAGGAATATCATATTTAGATACATTTGTGGCTAGTACAGAAGAAGGGTTTTCTTCTCGAATATATAGAAAAAATACTTTTTCGAACAATTATCTTGAATTTTCAAGTTTTCATCCCTTTAAAATGAAAAAGAACATATTTAAGGGACAATGTATAAGGGCAGTACGAATGACTTCTAAATATAATGATATGGTAGAGGAAATAGCTATTATTAGTAAATTATTTAAAGACAGGGGATACCCTAATTTTCTCATCCATGAGGTTGAAACATATGTTAAGGCACAGTGGGGCATTAAATGCCATCCAGTATTAGGGAGACAGTATTATGGCAAGGAAACAGTACCCGCTCAAGGAAATACTGTATTATACACCGCAGGTTTATAATATAAAGGAAATGGTAAAAAGATATTGGAATGTATTGACAGTAGATAATGATCTAAGTAAGTTTGTAGGTGATGGACCTATATTTGTTTATAGGATGGGGATGAATTTGAAGTCCATTTTGGAAAGGAATGTTAGCCATAAAGGAGATTGGAAAGACAAAAGAGGAACTAGAAAATGTGGAAATTGCCAGTATTGTAAAACCATAAACGAAGATGAAAGTACAGTCTTGGATAATGTTAACAGAACTAGAATAACATATGCTAGGGGCAATTGCAATACTAAGAACATTATATATCTAGCTAAATGTAACAAGTGCATCTGTTACTACATAGGGAAGACAGAACGGAAATTTAAGAGGCGAATTTATGAACATTTACATGCTATTAAAAAGGAAGACACTAGGAATGCATTATACAGACATATACAGGAGACAGATAATGCACACCAGTTTAGATCCGCTATTTTATAATGAATACAAGTCAACAATAGGGGAGGTAATCTTAAAGCCTATATAGCTGAGAGAAAGGCTAAATGGCAAATAATTACAGACGCTTCGACTAAACCAGGGCTAAATGATTATATTTCATTGAAACCCTTCCTAATATAATTATAAGTACACCTATCTCTTTTCAATAATAAAATCTATAGTATACAGATAACAGCATTCATATAAGAAGGAGAAGCATAAGAATTACTATCCCTTAGGACCAACTAATAAGGCATATTAGTTTGGGTTAACAAATAGACTAAGGTATAGAACAAGAAGGAAAGGCACTAGGGAGCAATATAGCAATTTAACCAACTAGAAAGAAAGGATCACAATTATTTATATTCATTCATTTTTTTCATATATATTTACCAATAAATTTTATACATTTTATCATGTTTTATATTATATTGTTTAAAACATTAATAGTCACATGAGATGTGTACTGTTATTAATGTACAAGAATTTATTTTATTAACAATTGTGTATTTATTTATTGATTTACAACATATAATACAAAATATAGTAGTTTTTTAATCTACATATTCTATTTAAAAGTTAACGTATTTTACTTTTTTTATTATTATACACATATTCCATATTTTAACTTATTACATTAACATATTTTTAAAAATCCCACACATCCACTATATGTTTTATTAATTTTACTCATTTTATGCAAACATTAGTATAGGGGCATCACATCTAATATTAACTATTAAGGAACAAGGTATCAGACAAGAATAACATATACATTTTTAAACATGTTTTCCTTTAGTATAGAAATATTTGAAAAGATCAATGGACTCTATACACACTGGACCGCGTTTTGACATTGATTAAGGGCTGTTAGAGATATAATTATTATTTATTTATTTACTGATGACACGAGGAATGACATACACAAAATTAGGTGTTTTTATTCAGAAAGTCTTTTTAACAAAGGAATGCTTTTAGAAAAGGAAGTTTTACAATGATTATTTCATGTATAGTTTAAGCATTTTCTACTTGCCAGTATACATGTATTTTATGGCTCTGTCATTTTAAATGCAGATGAAAGATTGGCGCCAAAAAAGATTGGCACCAAAATGCATATAAAATGTTTTAATTTATCTGTTTAATTGATTCTGATGAAGTCCACGGGATAGTGGATGAAAGCGCTTAATCATTTGGTTTGAAAAGTTACAATATTTTGTACGTCTGCTCGCTTATTTGTCAACTATTAAAGGTTGTATTATTGCAGTACCGGAGTTCTTTTCCTTATTGGACTCATTTGCACCTTGGAATGCATGAGGCAGTGCACAACTAGCATGACTGCCATGCTCAGAGGCTCAAATTTATGCAATATAAATCCTGCCTATGGCCAAAGGCCTCATCATGCTAGTGAAGATTAGTAACTGGCAATCTCCCAAATCGCAGTCCCAGGTAAAAAAAAAAAACTTTGTTCACAAGGAGTTACATTTCTTCTTTGTGAAACAAATTTGAACTTTCTAAATTTGAATTTAGCTGATTTGCTTCCAGCAGGAACTATAGACAGTGTGCTGTATTTAAGTGGGTGATAACATTTGCAAGCTACAGCTGTATTTGTGTAGTTATGTTGGATGTGTCAACAAAAGGGGGTCAGCTTAGGACAAACGTCTGGAAGTGAGTGAATAACCATTTCACCAATAAAGTTATAAAGCACATATTTTGTAAGTCAGTTGTATTGTCGATGTGAAACTTATTACAAATAAATTTATACAGGTATCGAGTGCATATACTATTGTTGTTTGAGACTGTGTGTTGGTAGTTGTAAAGGCCTCAGTACAGTAGGCCCTGATTAGGTTAATTGCATTCCCCCGTGTGCTCTCATATGTATTCTATACAGGTAGTGTGTTGGAGAAAGTGTTTTTTTCTAGAACATAAAACTGCTCTATACAGCAGCATTATGTAACACAGTTGTATATAAACTATGGTTTAACTGCCTGCCATTAACTGCCTTACAGATTCTTATGTAATCCATACACAAAGTGGATAATGTCACTGTTTTGGGCAGCTGTACCCCTGTAGGACACAAAACACAAAATATGTTTCTGTAGGTACTTGACACAACCTGTAATTGAAACACTGAACTTACTTATGTTGTACCTTCAGGCAATAAGACCTTATACGGGTTATGTTCCTTTCTGTAACCATAGTCCCTTTCTGTATAGATAGTCAAACTAGCTGCCTGTGCATATAATCCTATGCAGTCAAAGGCATGCCATATGCAAGGTCAGCCAGAGTAAATTATCCACACATAGATGATACTTGAGAGTGGTGTTCTGTTAAGGTCATTTTTTGATATTGTCAACTGCAGGCTGAACATACCATGTATTATGGCCACCTCTTCTCCCGGGAGTACAACATACCAAAATTGTGTAAGTAGTATCTATGAGTATGCAAGTGTATATGTGTGTGTGAGTGTTACAGACCACATACACATGCATACATTGCCAGCACTTACCAACAGCACACAGGATAGTAGACTGTGTTAGAAGTCTGTGTGAAATGTACTGATGTGCATATCCTCACATAAATTATTCTTTCCTCACAAATTACAAGTTGTTCCATGCAGAGAATGATATCATGTTGCAGGTCCTCTTCTCCACAATCAGTGGATGATTGGCCATGTTAAATCTAACAGCCCTATCATGATTGTGCATACTGGGATGTGATCAATGATATAAATGCTGCTGGTGGATAGGACAGAGATTACAGTCAGGTCAAATGTAGGCCCACTGACTAGACACATGCTGCTAAAGAGCATGCTACCTACCTGGCACAGAAGCATAGGGCGAAAGCAGGTGGTCTGTCGACTGAACCCTGATTAACAGAGATAGAGGTGTTCTTTGCCATCTGAATGAGGAGTTTGAATCATCTATAAGCCACAGTGCAGTCCTGAGCATTAGAGAAGAACTGCAGTGGGTCGTGTGAGTCTCCACTGGAGATACCCCAGCTGTGTATCTGTTATGTATTATGTTACTACGTACTGGGTACATGTGTACTCTATACAGAGGAATACATGTAGTATAAATTGTTTTACACAGAAACACATTATGGCTTCAAACTAGAAGACAACCAGTTCAAGGTAAGGTCTACTGTATTATGCTCTGCCACTATACATAGTACTTAGCAATTATGCATTTCATTTAAAGTAATGCTGAAGATCCTAATTATTATGGGCATTTCCCTTTGGTATCTTTACAGGTGACATTTTATCAGGGTCTTCCACTGTTGATACATCACTGTCTAATGTTGGAGGTGACTCAAACTCCAACAATGAGGGCAGTTGAAATTTGGCATGGACAGGGGGCACAGTGTTTGTGTTTGATACAGAAAGTGTGGAATCCAGATCACCACCCCAATCAGTAGACATGGTTTTGGAGCCTGTGGATCCAGACACATGAGGAAACTGAAGGACAGGGGGGTCTTAGAAAGGTCTAGCTAAAAAGTGATGCCTTCCCATGTGGTGCAGTCCTCTTTGGTTACTGCCAGTTCCACTTAGCATGGGGTAGGCAGTGGTGGTCAGCATGCCATGGACATAGACATCATGGGTACCACCCCCAGGCTAGTTGTCTTTATGTTTATGACCCAGCAAATATGCAGAGGCATATTTGAAGGACAGGATAACAACATCTCTGTTTTTTTTCCAAGATGGTACATGTTTTAGAGAGAGTGTGAGATGATATGGACTGCATATGCTGTATTTGTAACCTGATGGAAATGTAGGCAGCTTGAACAACAAAGGTCTCTCTGAGCACTCAAGATGTGTGCCAAATATACTTTTTGTGGCCACTCCAGCACTGCTTTCAGTGTTTTGGGCCACTGTGGGAGAGGGATGCCTATATTGGACACACACAACGCTACCACTTCCACCAACCATCCAGTGTGGAGGTGAGAAGGGTCAGATCTAGATGTCTATGATGGCATGGACCTCATATTGCAGAAATGTCCAGTATGGATTATCATGCACATTCATGCAGCATGCTTTCCATTAATCAAGGGATGGATAGTACCTGCGACCTACCCAGTTGAGGTCACTGCCATGGACAGAGGCATGCATCGAAACATACACTTCTGCTTTAGGTGCACTGTATAAACTCACTACAATGCTGCAACATTTGTTGTGGCTTTGTCTCAGCAGACACATGTATACAGCTCCAATGCCCACATCCACACATGTGCACAAAAATGTTAACAGCACCCCAGGCCACATTCCCTCACATCTGACACACACCAATAGCCTATTGGTCATATCATCACATATACAATTTCCTGTGGATAACACTGGATACTGTGTTGCCTCCACTACATGTGTAAATCATGATAACTTTGCCCTGCCCACTGTACTTTGTTACTTTGCTAGCCTATGTGTGATGCACAGTGTGTCCAGTCAAGGCATGGATGAACACAGTCTTATTGAAGGTTTGCATGCACCACTTTTAATGTTCTGTTTAATGTTTTTGTCTGTCCCATAGTTATGAGTAGCCACTGCCTCGGCATTCTGTGTCCAGTTTCATCTGACATAATCTTCCCCTGCTACTGACTCCTCCACAGCAGCCTCATTGGGCTCCTCCTCCCCTGCCTGGAAAAGTAGAATTTGTTCTTTCTGCAGGCATACTCCCTACAGCAACTGTTTCCTTAATGTTATGTAACATAGTACAGTCTGAAAATATCATAATACATGTGCCAAGGTTATATTGTAGGTTACCACCAGATACATCCAGGCAGTGAAAGCCAGCATTCAGCAGGCCAAACACACACTGAGGGATAACCTTGGTTTATGATATGGCATTGTTCTAGCCACTGTCTGCCAGAGTGTGCAGATTTCTGATGGATATCATCAGCTGTGGCTCCAGGACCTATCCAACATCTCTAATAAGATGTCCTTGGGGAAAAAAACATTGATGCAAGTTACACAGCATAATGATTAAGGTGTTTACCTTACAAACACATGGTACAGGGTTTGATCTCACTTTTGGGAAATGTAGATAGGCTTAAAAAAATCCCCCTGAGGTCATTAGCCTAGTAATTACCTATGAACTATTTGGGGTTGGGGGTTAGCATAATAGTTAAGATGTTTACCTCATAGGCACAATATACATGGTTTGATTCCCACCATTGAGGAAAATTGGCTAGATTTAAAATGATACACAAGTGCAGATAGCCTAGTATTTGCCTACGAACCTATACATGGGAGTCATGGGCACTGCTTAGGTAACCTGAAGGCACATTGTAGATTACACATTGTGCATTGCAGATCACCTGACAATTGATGGATTGGTAATCTTTATTGTCAACTTACCTACTTCCCATCTCACCAGTTGGGTCATTTATTTCAATGTGAATGCAGTCTTTACCCATAATGTCCCAGGAAAGCATGTGTTTTTTCTAAAAACCCCATATGGTGTTGACTCTATTCTCTGTGGTATGTGGAAACCATATATGCTCTCCAACATGCTGTAGCATGGCATTGAGAAACTGGTGGAGTATCCTTGAGTTTGATACCTGGGATATCCATAGTGTGTGCCCCACTGGTCACTGAAGGTCCCTGTAGCTAGTATTCTCAAAGCCACAGATACCTTGGTATCCAAAGCAGTAGGTACTCCACAAGTCCCATGGGCCAGTAAATGAAGGTGACGTATCTCTGCCAGCTTCTACATAGTGATTCCATCCATAAGGTAGCAGTCCACAATTTCAGTGATATGAAGGGTATGATACGTTAGGCTTGGACAGATGGCACAGTGACTCCGAGTCTGACAATGCACAACATAGTGACTACTGGTGAAGATTACACCCAGTTGCATATACAGGTTTGTTAATATTTCATCTACCCCATATATCATTCTGCTGTTCACCTTCTGTAACTCCAGGATATGACTACATTGTGCATGAAGATGCAGAATATATGCATCTCTGAATTGCTCCACCATATTGCTTACCCTAATTTCCATCCATGTAGTCTCTCATTTTAATAACGTAATTATACCTCCATTAACATACAGTGCAGGCCACTAGGTTTCTTATCCTTCTCCACTCAAGCTCAGTGTATCTCTGAATTGAGCACACCCTGCACGTGGCTGCTCATCATGCACAATTGCCTACCATCATGCAGAAAATGTTTCCGAATCTTAGCCATCACCTTGAAAGCTAGTCTGCTCACTGAATACTGCAGTCAGCAAATACCAGAGTACTCAAAACTACATTTGTAACACTGTTTCAAAAAGCAAAAGATAATGGAAAGCGCAGTGGTGCAGCAGTAGCGTTGTCACCTCACAGCAAGAGGTTCTCCGATTTGATTCTCGGCTAGGGTGCCTTCTGTGCAGAGTCTGCATGTCCTCCCTGCATTCATGTGGGTTTCCTCTGGGTGCTCTGGTTTCCTCCCACATTACAAAGACATGCATCTGGAGCCTTTCTCCCCGGGCCTCCGCTGAAAATTGGCTTTGTTCCAAGTCGGACTTTCCCGGTTAACAAATGTTAAATAAATAAATAAAGAGTAGATTTATACAAAACTTCATGAGACATTAAGTGTGAAAGACACTCCTCCACCCTCCAAAAATATGTACCCATATTAGAATTTTGGTATTTTTATAAAGTTCAGGGGATGATGGGAGATGTGAGTGTACAGGGTGGCTTAGCTTCCTGAAAAAGCAATGCTTTTGCATTGTCTATTTGACATCTAACAAATTTATAATGAATCTTGTCTCATTTATGTGAACAAAGAATTTAAGTGCTAGCTTTCCTGTTAAACATTCCAGTGAACAGTCTGGGTTTTTCCTTAAATGTTAACTGATTTTATCCTCTTGAAGTCCACATAATTTCCAACTGTTCTGCAACACTAATGCTCAAAAACAGTGATCTTCCTATGCAAAACTTCACTTATTTTCCAGCTTTCATACACAATGTTATTACTGGGAAAATCATATCTTTAACTATATGGACCTTTGTTGACAACATGATATATTTGCTCTTTATCTTGTCTAGATTTGCCATAACTTTTCTTCCAAGAAGCAAACAACTTTTAATTTCATGGCTGCAAATACCATCTTCAGATATCTACAAGCCCAGTAAAATAAAATAGCTGTATTTCCAAGTCCTGCTTTGACATGTATGTCCAAATTCTGTGTATATGTGCTTTGGAATTTAGTTTTATATTTTGTGCCCTAGCTTGTTAACAGAGAACTGCATATACCTACTGGAGACCTGTGTGGTAAGGATTTCCCTGCAACTGCTTATTGTTGTTCATGCCATAGGTTTTAATGCAGGTATTAGCCCTATTCCTCAGTAATACCTCTATGCATGTTGCCAGTTATGGTACATGCTTTAGTGTTCTCTGAATTCCACACCAACATTTATTTACTTGTTAGTAGGTTTTTTTTGCATTTTTCCTGAAAAACAATGTTGAATGTGGTGTGTAATAATGTATCAGATGGTGTGTGGTGTTGACCTTGTATTTGACTCACACAGACACATTCACAGTCATTTTTTATACTAAGTCCTGTGCGAGTCCTGAGCACTTTCTGTTTTTTAGTATGCACCATATCTCTAAAACTTGCTCTTGAAGCTGTTAAGGAACATGATTTGAAACATTTACATTCAAAATTTATTGCATTTTTTGTTAAATAATTTATTAGTTTTCTATATATGTTTTTTTACATATACAAACATAGCAATGTCTTTCGGCTTTTCCAAGTTAGGGGTCACCACAGTGGATCAGCAGTCCACTATTGATTGTCAGTGGAGTTTTTACGGTGTCCAGTTGCCAGCCCAGCACCCAACCTACACAGAAGTCACACACACACGTACCTACCTGCATGTCTTTAAACCTCACTCAACCGCTGGGAGGACATGCAGTCTTCTCACAGAGGGCACTGCAGCTGAGAATCGAACTGAAATACCTCTTTCTGTGAGGCGACAATGCTAACCGCTGCACCACTGTGGCCATCTTATACACACACACACACACACACACATATATATATATATATATATGTGTGTGTGTATACATACTCCCCATATCTGTCAGTTGTTGCTGATTTTGCAGGAAGTCCCTACTTTTGTCTCTTATTTTTGCTGTGTCCCTTGTAAAATATTTGATTTTCTGGTAAATTACTGAGGATTACATTCAGTGAGTAATAACAGACATTAGAGCTGCTTGTATTGTTCCAAAAATAAAGACAAAAAAGGCAAGATATGGGACTCCACAAATGAATTTAATGTTAGCTCTTTTGTTCACTAGTATCAATGAACTTCATCAGACAAAAAAGATCCATCACTAAGCATGTATAAATACATCTTTAAATAATGACATCACCAGCCCCTCAAATTAAATTAAAGATAAAGTACTGAAAAAAGGCTCCCATTAAATTTCACATAACATCACATACTAAACACAATTTTATAAAAATACAATAAATAAACTACTTCACCTATCTAATGATGTCAACTTTAAAAGGCATTTAATAGAACAACAGTTGTTTAAACCCGGGTGGGTGTGTGCATTTAATATTCTTAGCTGCCAAAGCAGCTCCCTTTCCTCCAATTTCAGTGGCCATGGTCCACCCTTAATATCCTCACAGACCTGATCAATAATTAAAAATAAGAAGGAATGATTAGGTTACAATGTGTCTTGCTAAGGCATTATTAATATTTTGTTTGCCAATATTATAGGTATGTTCATAAATATGCTGTCTTAAATGCCTTTCTGTTTTTCCGACATAAAAGCGGAACAAAACTGGCATTTAGCCAGGTAAACCACACCCTTTGTATCACAATTATATTTACTGTTTTTTCAGTACTTTGTCTTTAATTTAATTTGAGGGGCTGGTGATGTCATAATTTAAAGATGTATTTATAGATGCTTAGTGATGGATCTTTTTTATCTGATGAAGTTCATTGATACTAGTGAACGAAAGCACTAACATTAAATTCATTTGTGGAGTCCTACATATTGCCTTTTTTTGTCTTCAGTTTGTGGTTTTATTCAGTTTATTGTTCAGAAAATGCATGTTGATGCAAAACATGTTGTTCTAATAATTTTTAAGGGAATTAGAGTAATACTTACAATTTGTCCCTGATTTACATTCCTTGCCTCCCCCCATTATTTCCTGCCTTTTTCCAGCCTTATTTAACAAATGGGGTGAGGGGTATGATACGTTTGGTACTGAAGAATGTCAATTATGTCGAAATTTGAAAGTAACAAAAACTGGGGCTAGAGAACCCCCTATCTCAACATACATGTGTGAAGAATATTTCTTGTATACTTTTATTGCCCCATCATAAATGTTAATTGTTTTAATTGACTTCTGTACTGGGTAATTGTAGTGATTTTGAAGTGTTAGTAAAATATTCTTAATCTGCGATGTTTTGGACTATGCTAAAGAAGGATATTCCATTTTTATATAGCATTTCTACTATAATTATGTCCATACAAATAGCAACAAAGAAAATTTAGCTGTTAACAAATATGCAACTGGTGCATGTTGCTAAGTATATAACCCCTAGAGAAAAACAATTATCTGTGTCTGAAAATATTTGAATTAGTGTATATATCCTTAACATTTGGAGCCACTTTATCGGAGAATTATTTTTCTTCTTTACTTTTTTATTTGTACATTTTTTTGCACAAAGACTTGCTGCTTCTGTGGTTGGCATTTTAATGTACCCCAGTGCTCTGTCATATTACCATTGTATCATTTTAAACAATATTTGATACACTATCCTGTTTTGTCAAAGTTATCCTTACTAAAGTCAGAGAGTATCACTTTTTTATAGAGCTCAGATCTATAGCTAAAATTATGTCAGTCCACGCAACTGGGTGAACACCTGTTCCAAAATGATTGCCCACTGCCATGGTTAAGATCTTATCTCCCTTATTTGACACTATAGGTGCAAAGTCTGGCAGTTGGTGCAGAGTGTTAAGGCTGTGAGGTGTTGTTCCTGTGGTACAGGGTTTGATTCCCTCTGCCCTCAGTTGCTTCCTTGGATTGGTGGCTAGCATAATGGCTAGTGTATTTGTCTCACAAATATAAGGTACAGGGTTTGATTTTTGCCTTTGAGGGAAATTGGCGTGGTTGAAAATGGATCACAAGGACAGCTAGTCTAGTACATAACTATGAACCTATAAGTGTGCTATTTCTTAAGAAGGTTATATTGCTAGTGCAGGGCAGCTGTAGTAAGCACGATATCACATTCAATTAGCCTCCCTACCCCCGGCTCACCTTAATTATTATCTTATCTTATCTTATCCCTAAATCCTGCATCAACTTATCTAGTGTGGTGTACTTTTAATCCCCGTTTCTCAATTCTTGCAGCAGATTATAACTCCCCCCTTGTAAAATCAGGCTAGCAAGGCCAGGAGTGTTACCTACTTTCCTAAATTGGATAATTACCTTGCCCTCCATTTTTTGTATTATAATTACTGATTGTTTTTAGGGGCATTTCCTCTGTTTCTGTTGTAGCCCCGCTCCATTCACCCTTGCTGCACTGGGGCTCACTTCACTGTCCTCCCGCCCCCATTCACACCCACCCCCATATCATTTCCTTTATAGCTAACCACCTACTTCCTCCTACCATTACACTCCTCCCCTTCCTGTTCCTCACCAATTCTCCACCATACTCCTTGCTTCCATCATAGAATACAAACTTCCTCCATTGCCTCTCTAACACACAACCCGATACCCAGTTTCAATTATATATATATATATATATATATATATATATATATATATATATATATATATATACATATAACATATTCATATTTATTATATATATTAGACAATAGTTCAAATAGGTTTATACTCTATTATTCTCCAAACCTACAATACTACTTTTAAACTACTGCAGACTTACTCTAACCATGGTTAATCACTGAATTATAGCTAAGTAGCAAATATCTCCCCCCAGATCTGTGTACTCACTAATTCTGCTACCCTTGCTTCTCTAGACAGTACTATTTACCTCTTCTTACCCTTACTGGTTAAGCAACAACTCCCTAATATTTAAAAGAAAACTCTGGTACTGGTCATACTCTGCAATACTATACACAAGCAATATACCCAGCGGTGGTGCAGCGGTAGGGTTGTTGCCTCACAGCAAGAGGTTCTCCCGTTCAATTCTCGGCTGGAGCGCCTTGTGTGTGGAGTCTGCATGTCCTCCTTGCAGTCGAGTGGCATTCGAAAAACATGCTTAGAATGGGCGTATCTTCGTTTAAGGTTGGGCATCGAGCTGGCAATCATTAGCAGACCAGTGTTCTGCTGTGGCGACCCCTAACCAGGAAAAGCCAAAAGAAGAACATACACACCCCACTCTTTCTGAAATTAAATAATATGTACTGCACACATCCAACGCAGCCACTATATGCATTATTCTACCCATTAACAATCTTAACCCTACTTTTACTTTCCATCCTCTTATTTTACCACACTCAACTCCATATCTTCTCCCCACCCCCATGGCAAACAGAATCCATAGCCAATCCCATAAAACTAAAACTTCCCTATATCACCATGCGACCTTAGCTCCTCCCAATCCTTCTCTTACTCATACAATAAGCTGACAGTCAAAACTAACCCTCACTCTTCTCAAAGACAAACTAAAATAATTCTCAAACTAACCAAACTCTATCTACACCTAGTCCAGAAACTCACCTCTTGTGGAGACGTACACCCTAACCCTGGACCCATTGCATCAGTAAACCCAAAATCAAATCAGCTAAATCCCCTATGCCACAGACCTACCTCTTCTCTACTCTTCTTAAACATAAATGTAAGAAGCATACTTAACAAAATTCAGGACCTTCATGCCCTACTAGCTCTATATAAACCAGATATTGCTGTGTTAACATGGCTTAAACCAAAACATCACAATAATGAGATCACAGCACCTGGATACAATATTATACGAAGAGATATATTAGAGAAAAAGGGAAGAGGTGTAGCAATATTATTCCAAAATCATCTCACCATAGATCAACTAAATTATAAGACCCAAGAAATCAAAGATGCATAACTAATCCTTGCCAAATTAAAAGTAAACTCCAACAAACACATAAATATTCCAGGAGGCTATATCCCACCAGGCAATAACACTACTATAATGGAAAGCCTGCTTAACTAGATATCAAACTCCTTTTCACAAGAAACAATACTAATAGGGGACTTTAATATTGACTGGCTTAACTGTTCCAGCCAGAATCCCTCTAACTTTATAAACCTCCATAGGTTTACCCAAACTATTACCACCCCCACTAGAATAGACAAAACATCCAAATGCCAGTTCATCTTAGACTGGATTCTGGTATCTGACCCCACTCTTGCACAGAAATCTGGCTGTCTTCTGGATAGTCTAAGTGACCATCAACCAACCTACCTAATTAGGAACAGATCCCAACACATCAGCCAACCCATCCTCAGACTTGTACGTAACAAAAAGACCTTTATAGCTACTAACTTCATCAATGCACTAAAAAGCTGTAATTGGACTCCCCTAATACAACTATCTCTTGACAAAGCCGTGGAGTACTTTAACACAGCCTTCCTAAAGATCTTAAATTATCCTGCACCCTCCAGTACCATTAGAATAAGAACTCACTATGCCCCATGGCTAACAAAAGATACCAAAACTATAATGAAAGAAAGATCAAGGCCTGGATTCAATTTCACAAAAACAAAACCACTACTTTTAGACAAAAGTATCTAGAATTCCACAACAAAGCCAAAAAACAAATTAAACTTGACAAATCTAAATACTATAAAAACATGCAACAAAAATATGCTCACAACCCTCAAATATTCTGGGCCACAATAAACAGTATACTGCACCCAGGTAAATCCACTACTCCAAACCTTGTGCTACAAAACAAACAGGATAACGTTCCCAAACAATTCAACAAATTCTTTACCAAAACAGTCCAGACCCTTGTCAGTGCCCAAAATAGTACAAATAGCCCCACACCAATAACTACCCCAACCCACCCCATTATAAAATCAGGACTTCCAGTTTTATCCTGCACTCTGTGTCCACTAAGGTAATTTCTAAACTCCTAAAGAAACTTAAACCAACCACACTAGCAGCTGATAACCTACCAGCAGAGTTCCTTCAAATATCAGCCGAAGCCATAGCCTATCCTGTCTCAATTCTCATAAATAGGTCACTGTCAGAATGCAAGGTACCTACCTCATGGAAAACATCACTTATTTTTCCACTGCACAAAGAAGGTAACTCCTTAGAGCTCACCAACTATCGAGCAATAGCAATCCTGTCACATTTATCCAAAATACTAGAAAGAATAGTTCATAGTGCATTAGTTAATGCAGTACCTCCAAAATAAAAACCTACTTTCCATATCTCAGCATGGCTTTCGACCTTCCCATAGCACCACCACAGCACTACTATCATTCATCAACATAGATAACCACCATAGAAACAAGGGTCGATTTGTATCTTCCATATTCTTAGACTTATCAAAAGCCTTTGACATGGTAAACCACAGTATGCTTCTTGAAACTCTATCTACCCTAAATATAAGCCCCTCCTCTATATCATGGTTCAATAGCTACTTATCAGGCCGTTAGCAAGGAGTTTTATGGCAGGACCAATTGTCCCCCCGTTACCAGTAACCATAGGAGTCCCTCAAAGATCCATCCTTGGCCCATTGCTGTTCTCTCTATTTACCAACCACATCTCTTCATCCTAACTCACTGCCTCAGTAGTACAATACGCAGATGACACCACCCTTATATGTGCCACCCCCACCTTAATTGAACTGCAAACCCTAACCCAAAATAACTTCACTCTAGCTGAAACTTGGTTCACTGACATCAAACTTATTCTTAATCCCAAAAAAACTAAACTAATTATTTTCAGCCCTGGTAGATCTCTTCCTCTAAACAATGATTTCACCATCATCTCCAAAGATAACATTCAAATCACTTCAACTACACACACTAAACTGTTAGGTGTAGAAATTGACAATAACCTGAAATTTGACATCCACATAGCACAAACCATTAAGAAAGTTAACAAAAAGTTTGGACTCCTCTATAGCAACAAACAGTATATCACTAAACATACTAAAACTATTGCAAGGACTCATCTCCTGTCCATCCTTCTCTATGCCTCCCCTATCTTGACTAATCTCCGCCAAACAGATCTAAATAAAATGGAATCTTGTTATAACAGGATTGCCAAGTTTGCTACTGAAGCTTCTTATAGGTCTCATCACTGTCTATCCCTTAAGCAGCTCAGCTGGCTTGAGTTACCTCAAATACTTCTTCTCAATCAAATCTCTATAGCACACAAGCTCTACTACCTTCCTGAAACAACCCCAGCACTCCAGCATCTAATTCAGCCCCACACTACCTCAAAAGCCTTAAGATCTAGTGACCAGAACCTCAAACATAAAAACAATGCTGGCAAAGCCCTGTTTGAGTGCAACACTGCCAAAATCTGGAACTCACTATCAAGCCAAATAGCTTCTACCACCTCCATTATTCAAGTCAAAAAACTCCTAAAAACCCACTATGTAAACAACTGGCTTTGCTCATGCCACTCCCCAGGTTAATCCACTCCAAGTGATTGCTGAATGGATTCTGTTAAGAACAGTTTACCCTGAAAGAATGTTAACTTGTTGATACTTAACTTACAGAACTACTAACTCCCTTTACCAAACTTAACTCTTTTTACTAAACTTAACTTACAGAACTAATATCTCCCTTTACTAAACCAGCACACATTACCTAATGTCTTAACCAATAGTGTCCTTTAATGTATATTATATATGTCACAACTCGTCTACTTTTATGAATTGTTAATCTCTACTTTACTGTGTATTCATACAATATTTCTAATATGCTTGTTTTATTTATTTATTTTTTCTCTCATGTATTGTAATTGCATTTTGGAGCTTTTCTCCCTGGGCCTCAAGTGAAAATGGACCTGTGTCCAGTCAGACTTTCCTGGTAAACAAATGTAAAATAAAATAAAAAATGTGTACATCCTAGGTTTGGTCCTCTGCAGGTTTGACACAGTTGCCCTAAAATGTGCTGCTAAACTAAATCTGTAGGTAAACATGTACCACAAGATAGGACTATCAAGTACCTACTTAAAATACACACGTACATTTGTAAGCCTTATTACTAAAGGTGCTTGACTAGCCATAAGTAAATAAAAAGCTTTTCATTCCCATACTCAAATATGGCCTACCATTAATTGCACTGATTAAAAACAGACAACAAAGTTTCTGTAAAAACAAGTTGATAAATATTTCAGGTGTCTGTAAATACCACTGCAACCTACTTACCATTGCAAACTCTCTTCCCATAATTAAAATAGGTATCTGCTTGCTTGAAGGTACTCTCTGTAATCTTCCCCACAATAACTTTTGTACACCTTTAGCTTCTAAACTTATATGAATCCCATTATGTCCTAAGAAAGCTTACCAATGAACCACCAAGTAACATAACAAAGAAATCCACCTTTAAAATCAGGTCTCCTATATGGAACTTTGTTCTCAGAAGTATATGCATTGAACCTTCCAGTGCCTCCTTTTAAAAATCATTCTTTGGTTACCTGAACACCTCAACCAAATGTAAGTGCTTTCTTCACAGTGCACCTTGACTGTCACTTTGAACTCGTACCTCTCCTCTGTTCTCTCTCTCTCTCTGCTTAAACCCTTGGTTAAACTAGTGGTCTGATGTTCTCATTTTCATTCGTTCCTCAGCCTGTGGGTTCAGATCCATACCTCGGATCTGACTCAGACACTTTTATAGCTTAGGATCCGACTCTCAATCTCCTCCCTTGTCCATAATGTCCCTCTCCTCTAGATGACCTCAGATCTGTTTTGTCGTGCTTCAGGCAACTTGGGATTTCCTTCTCCCATAGCTCCTTGTGGGTCATGAGTGAATTTGAAATTTAAATTTGTATTTTTGTTCTTTGTATTATTCTACCACCCTTCCATGCCCTTTAAACAATTGTTGTTTTTATTTTCGGATTTCTCCAGTCTCTATAAATATTTTGTATATACTGGCTGGTATAACTCTTTCCTACCATTGTTGGTAGTTTCCTGTTTCCCTTCTTTCCACTTCTCAAAAAAAAAAAAAAAGCATAACAAAAGAATAACTGTAGTATTTCTTGTAGTAGTTACAATGACTGATAAATCTGAGATGCCAACTGGATTAAAAAAATGCACTTGCTGTGGGCACAAGATTCTACAATCTGATGCCCACCTCTGTGCGGTTTTCAATGCCCGAGCGATTAGTGACAGTCGCAACAAATCAATATTGAAGAGTCTTCTTTCTCAGACTACTTCTTCCTCCATCACTGGATCTTCAAATGAATCAGTGGCTCAAACCCCCCATGAAAAGCAAAAGGAGCCTAGAGATCACAGAAAACACTCTCTTGCCTGGTCTCCAAAAAGGGCTAAAACTGAGCCACCTGCCAAGACATTGAAACTGTCAGATCTGCAGCCTTTGGATCTGACAGTCATTATTGACACCTCCTCGACACTAAACTCCTAGTTCCTCCCTTGAAGTCATATCTGCAACTTTAAGGGGACCCCAAAGAAACCTTCCAGACCTCACTTCACTTCATCCTCTGTTAGAACTTCCAGGAGTCTTTCTGAAGCAGTGGAGGATAGGATGATGAGATTCCTCAGGATGCAGATAAAGATGGGGATTTTGCCTGCTCAGTCCCCCACCAGATCCATGAGTTACCATCCTATCTTTGTGCCCTTGATAATTCCTTCTCCAGTCCAACCTTCTGCTTTGGAACCCACAGATCTGGTGGTTACCAGAGTCGATATGTTGGATCTGATGGCCCTTCCATCCTCGGCTCCAGTGATTTCTCTGATTTGATCAGCTCCAACTCTGTGGAGCATGATGGATCTTGGATCTAAAGGTTCGGCATTGGACCCAATGAGATGTCCTCAGCTTTGAAGTGTTCAGAGCTGTTGCTTTCCCATGGAGCCTCAGCACTGGACAGCTCAACTCTGACTCTCCCTTCTGGGCATGGGATCCATGAGGGTCTGGGCTTGTCTACTCTGAGAGCTATGGTTCCGGAGGGACTGCCAAGGACATCTCCAGGTCGTGCTGCATTTGAAATTGTGGAGAGGGCATCCTTCAGATCCTGATCTTGTATTGACTTCTGCACCTGAGCCTGCTCATCCTCCACCTCAGGGACAGCTGGATCCTAAAAGCTTCTGAGCATCTCTTCCTGCAGAGCTCCCCCTCTCTTCTGACATCTCCCTGGAACATCCCTCTGAGGAGGTCCCTCGAAAGAGACTGTGTAAGAGGAGGCACCTAGATTCCTCTCAGGAATCTTTGACAGAAGGCACAGACTTTGATGAAGGGGAAGGGTCCCCAAGATCTCCACCTGATGATGTCTACTTTGGAGACATACTTGAAATCCTATGCCAAAGAGGTGGGTGGTCTACCCAAAGCCCTTCCTCAGAGGAGTTGGTGTTCCTGGAAGCTTTGAGGTCTGGCCCGACTACATCTTAGGTGACCCCTCCTGCAGATGACCTTATAGACATTGTCTCCCACAGGGCATGGAAGGAGCCGAACACCATGGACCCATACCAAAAAGAGCTGACAAAATCCTCAGTGGCCCTTTAGATAAGTAACACTGGACAAAATGTACCCCTATAGATGCCATGTTTGTTGCAACAGCCACAAAGAAGGAGTTAGCTGAATAGAGCTCTAATGTCCATCTCCCTAACAGGGAGTCTAGAGCTTTGGACATATTCTGGAAGCAGCTGTATGCATCAGCAACCTTTGCACTTTAATCGCTGAATTACTTGGCTCACTTTACTGGGTTGCAGAGAAACATACAAAAGGAATTCTTTAACACTGCCCCAGGGTCCATCTCTCAAGAGGAACAGAAAAACTTTTCCTCGAGAAAGGCCATTCAATCCATCTAGAATGAGTCCATGAGGTTAATCTCACATGCTGCTGAGGGTTTCTCAAGAGCTACTTTCTCTATCACCAAGGAGACATGCTTGAATGTGAATTTGTGGCTTTTTAGAACCTTTCAAGACATCATTCATCAATGCTTTCTTTGATGGATTGTCACTCTTTGGACCAACCAAGAAAGATATTCCCTCCTGATTTGAAAAAATGTGAAAACCTTTCCTGCTGTTGGAATCAGATTCTCTACCCCACAAAGACCATTTTCCAGGAACCAACATGGAGGCAAGAAATTGTGGTTCAAGAAATCACAAGGGCCTTTCCAAGATTCACAGGGTGAGTTTTCACCTAAAGGCAAAGGGGGAAATAACCATTATGGTAGATGCTGCCCACGTGGCAGAGGAGGTCCATAGAACCAAGGATCCCAAGATTCCTTCTCGGACAGATACTTTCAGTGCTCCTGAACAGTTGTCCAACTGTCTCTGTCTGGAGGCAGTCAGGGGGCAGGTAACCTTGCATCTAAACATCCGGATAGCCATTACAAATGGACATTGGGTGCAAAGGATCATATTTAGAGGATATTACATTCCCTTTTTCAAAACTCCCATTCCCAAGAAAAATCTCTCTGATGTTCCACCCAGTCAGAGGGAGGCAGCACAAGAAATCACAAAGCTGCTAGACAAAAGAGTCATCCAGAAGGTCCCACCAAACCAAACAGGATCCAGAATCTACTCAATGTTCTTTTAATAGCAAAAAAGACAGGGGACTTCAGACTAATCCTGAATCTAACCTTCCTAAACAAATCCATAAAGAACTCAAAATTCCAGATTGTCACAGTACAGTCTATTCTACCTCTCCTCTAAAAAGATGACTGAATGTGCTCAACAGAGCTTCAAGACATGTACTATGACATCAAAATGAACAGATGCTCTTGACGGTTTCTTCACTTCCGGCTGGGAGCCAGTCATTTCCAATTCAGAGCTCTGCCCTTTGGTCTCATCACAGCCCCCAGGGTATTCACCAAATGCATGGCAGTAGTAGTGGCTCACCTGAGACTGCTTAGATTCATAGGGTTTCTTTACCTGGATGACTAGCTCCTGCTCACATCAACCAAGCATCTACTACTCTAAGCCAAGGATTATCTGTTTCACCTAGCAAATACGTATTTATATCACGTTATCAAAAGATGAAAATAGTGAACGCTATTTCATTGGCCCCAAACATCTAAACATGAAAATATTGAACGTTCAGAATAGCGAATTTTCTCCCATGGAAAAAATTCACTGCTCCGAAACACATACACACAACACAAGCACATCAAACAAACAGCAACCACACACATAAACTTAAATTTCTACATCTAACGTTACACTAAACTAAACATACACTACTATCTACCCATTTACCTTAACTCAAACCCTAACCCTAAGGTCCGTCACTATCGCACACTCACCTAACCCACGACCTAACCCTAACTCACTTAAACCACCCCTAACCCTAAAGTCTGTCACTATCGTACACACGCCTAACCCGCGTCCTAACCCTAACTCACTTAACTCGCCCCTAACCCTAACGTACAAACAATCACACACTTACTTGAACCCAACCCGTAACTTTCCACCACACCGCTAAGAATAGCGAAGCGACAGAAATGGCCAACCAAATTCTTTCCCGAGGAAAGAATTTGCTGTTCTGCAGCTTTTCTATTCTTAGCATTCGCTGAATAGTGTTCTGCATCAGAACATTCGAAGTTTTAATACTTCAATGTTCTGATATAGACCCGCAAATACTCTGGGGATCAAAATAAATCCCAAAAAGTCTCAACTACAGCCAGTTCAAGTGATAGATTTTACAGGGATACATCTAGACACATGCAACTGCCTAGCCCTCCTGCTGTCAAACAGAATTCTGTCACCGAGATTACATATGAGACAGTACCTAGTCATCCCCTCACCACCAGCAGAATTAATACTAAAAGCATTGGGTTCAATGGCTGCCACCATAATGTTGATTCCCACAGCTCATTTACACATTCTTGAGTGGACTTTAGCAATACAGTCCTTAAATAGCTATCCATTGAATCATCCCATGAAAATATCTTGAGTATGCAAAGACTCCCTGTCCTGGTGGCTTCACTCGAGGGATGTTAATGAAGGACACCACTTATTCTTCCTACCCCCATCACCATGCTGACCACAGGCACATCCCAATTGGGATGGGTGGCATTACGTGGGACAAGTTGTTCAAGGCATGTGGTCAACACAGGAGACCAATCCCCATATCAGTCTTCTAGAGATAACAGGGGTGCTTCTAGCATTGCAGGCCTTATATAGCTTTCTTCTTCTAGGGACTATTGCAATACAGGCAGACAATATGTCCATTATTTGGTACATCAACAAACAAGGAGGAATCAGGTCTTACCCCCTTTGTCAAAAAGCAATGAGATTATGGCAATGGGCAATCTCTTCCAACTGCTTTCTAGTAACAACACACATTCTGGGGAAATCCAACATTCTAGCAGACAGGCTCAGCAGAACCTTCCTGATGCCTCACAAGTGGTCTCTCAATCAGTCTATGGCAAACTTGATATTCCTCAAATGGGGGCAACCTTGCTGTGATCTCCTTGCATCACCATCCAACAACAAATGCAGCAGGTTCTTTGCCCGAATATCTCCTCAGGGACAGTTACTTGGACCTCCGGTGTCCTGTATGCTTATCCCTCTCTACCTCTCATCCACAAATTTCAATAGAAATCACAGAGGTTGAAGAACAAAATGATCCTCATTGCACTCATCTGGCTTTGACAGGTCTGATTTCCCTTCCTTTTGTCTTACCAGATATGTCTTCCCTGAATGCTGGATCCAAGTCCAGACCTCCTTTCACACCCTTCAGGACAAACACACCCGGGTTTGAAAGGCCTCAAACTGACAGCATGGTTTCTCCATTTCCAATGATGGCTAGACCTTCCAAGCTTTCCTCCCTAGTAAAAAGAATCTTGGTATGTTCTCATAAAGCTTCCACCAGAAAAGTTTACAAGAGCAACTGGAAAAAATTCTCCATCTGGACTCACTTGAAAACACATTTATCCTTTTACCACTCCCATTCCAGCAATTCTTGACTTTTTGCTTCATTTTTCCAGAATGGAGCAAGCTACTCCACTGTCTAGGTACAGTTGGCAGCAATATCAAAAAGCCACATAGGTGAAAATTCCTCTTATTTGGCTTCTCCCAAATCATGTAAGGACTTCCTGAGAGGTACCTTCTTACTTAGGCCTCCAATCAAAGACTCCACTCCTCTGTGGGACCTCACTATGGTTTTTGCAAGCCCTAGTTCACTCCTCCTTTGAACCTTCTGCTAAAAGAGATTTCAAATTCTTATAATGGTAAACTATATTCTTGGTGGCTATAACCTTAGCTAGGAGAATTTCAGAATTGCAAGCACTTTCTTCCAAGTCACCTTATTTGATTTTCCATAAAGACAGGGTCACCCTACGTATGACCTTGACCTTTTTGCTAAAAGTTGCTTCTGAACACAATATCAATCAAGTCATCAATCTTCCTGTATTTTTCCTAATTTTGAGAACAAGGGTGAACATACCTTTCACCTTTTAGATGTATGTAGACAGATGTGCTATTATCTGGACAGTACAAAGGCCTTCAGAAAATCTGATCAATTATTTGTTTCCTTTTCCAAAGTAAAATTGGGGAATTGTGTCTCCAAAACAACCTTAGCTAAATGGATTACAGAGTGCATTTCTTATGTTTACTCTGCAAAAAGTATCACACCACATGGACATGTGAAAGCACATTCTACTAGGTTAATGTCCACCTCAGCAACTTTTTGGTCTAGAGTATCCATTGCTGATATTTGTGCAGCCACCTCCTGGTCAAATACTTAAACTTTTCTTACACATTACAAGTTAGATATCATATCCAGAAATACAGCATTCTTTGGCTCTGTGGTACTCCGGAATATCCTTCCATGAGGGTCACCCAAGAGATAGGTAGCTGGGGACTCTGTCCCACAGGTTGAGGAACGAATGAAAATGACAGCATCAGATAAAGAAGTTACGTACTCACCATAACAGTCCATCTGTGCTGTCTATTTTTATTTTTCCTCAGTCTTCTCCCCCTCCATCCCCCTGTCCCTTCTAGAAGGATTTACAGAGGTGTTTCAGGAACCACTGTTCCTTTTGAGCTCCTGATTTTATCTTCTATATTATGATAATTTTCTATTTATACATATATGTATTTTGAATATACAGCTGCAGCAAAATCGATATGAGGTAATCTGGAGGACAGGGGCATTATGGGTAAGGGAAGAGCACAAGATTCTGTTCCTAAGTTATAAAAGCAGTTAAGTCAGATCTAAAGTTTGGATCCAAACCCACAGATTTCAACTGTTGTTTATGCCTATGTAGCTTCTTTTTATTACACTGCATATTCCCTGTGTTTCATTTCTTTGTTTGATAACTTTGTAAATTTCTGCTTACGATTGTGCAACTTTTCAAAAGAATAAGTACATCACTGCACATCTACAAAAGTAGAAATTCTTGCAATATATATATATATATATATATATATATATATATATATATATAGGTTCATAGGTTCATACTAGGCTATCTGCCCGAGGGCATTTACAAGCCTAGCCCATAGTTTTGTGGCTTACGCCACCCCTTTAGTATGGGGAACTATACCCATTATTTTGCTGTGCCTCTGTTGAGCAGTGACACTGAGGTAATCCCTGGGGTATATCTGCGATCTCCCATCCATTGGTCAAAATTTCTCTTGAACAAGGCCAGCGAGGTGCTCTGCCTCACATATACCGGGATTTTATTCCACAGCATAGGGAGTCTTTGGGTGATGAATCTATCCCTCCAGCGCGTCCTATTAATAGCCGTGTCGAGGTTTAAGTCTCCGCCCTTGTGGCTCTGACGGATCTAGATTTTTGAGGTGAAGCATATTCATCAAATCTGGGTTTGACATGGCCTTGTATGTTAGGCAAAGGTCACCTCTGAGCAAGCGGTGGCGACTGAATAGAGCTGGAGTTCTTTCAGTCGGGCAGCATAGGACAGATGTTTGAGACCCTTTATCCTTTTGGTGAGGAACTTTGTGGCCTCTCCAGCTGCTGCAAGTGTCGGGTCAGATACATTCCGAATGGGGCATTGTACTCAATCATTGGTCTGATGAGTGATGAGTATAGGGAGACTATGACCTCCCTTGATCTAGATGAGAATCCCTTCATGATAAGGTGGGCAATGTAGAAGGTCTTCCTAACTACTTTAGCTACATGGGTGTCGAATGACAGGCTACTATCAACCTGGGTCCCCAGGTCCCTGATAACTTCTTCTATGCTCAGTGGATTGCCACCTATTTGGTAGCTAGGGGTAACCTTGTTTTTCCCGAAGGGTATGACTATGCATTTTTGGCATTTAACTTTAGGCCATGGCTCTGGCACCAGTTATCCGTTTCTGTGAGACCCTTCTGAAGGATATCTGTGTCAGATGTGTTTTCTACTATGGCCCAGTTTGCAGTCATCTGCAAACTTTGTCAGCCATAACCCTCCTGTGTTTGCTTGTACTTGAAAAGTAGATGCCAAACAAGAGTGGGCCCAGGACTGAGCCCTGTGGTACACCACTTGTGACAGGCTTTGAGTCTGACATGGCGCCAGCAACTCTGACCCTGTGGGTTCTGTCACTCAGCCAGTTTGCAACCCATCTTGTGATGTATGGGTTAACATTTAAGCTGATGAGTTTTTCAATGATACCCGAGTGGGGTATTGTATCAAGGCCTTCGCCAGATCGAGGTAGGCTGTATGGACTGCCTTTCCCTCATCAATGGCTTTGGTGACTGTTTGAAAAAGTCAACCAAGTTTAGAAGGCATGATCTGCCTTTGACAAAGCCAAACTGGGATGGATCCAAAGTCTGCAAATTCCCTATGTCTTTATTTATGAGGTCCATTATGATCCTCTCCATGGCTTTGCAGATAAGGCTTGTCAAGCTAATGGGCGGTAATTTCCAGGGTCGGTGGAGGCACCGCCTTTGTGAAGTGGGACCACAGTTGCAGTGCGCCACTCCTGGGTGTATCCAGAGGTAAGACTATGATTAAACAGCTGTCCTAGCTGTGGGTTTAATTCCTCGTTGAGTTCGTGGAGCACACAGCCGGGGACACCATCAGGTCCCATGGATGCTGTGTTTTTGCTTTGGAGAGAGCAGTGCTCACTTGGGCGTTGGAGATGTTTGGGGGCTGCAATCGCTTGGTATAGATATCTCTCCTTTGGGGAGGGGGTTTGCACTGAACCTGTCAGCCAGTATGTTGGCAATGTCTGTAGGATCAGTAATCTTCACATCATTTTGAACTAGTTCTGAGCATATCTGGGAGGTTCCTCCCAGGTTTCTAACATAGCTAAAGAAGGCCTTATGATTGTCTTTTGAGTCTTTAGCTATTTTTCTCTCAAAATTTGCTTTGGATGATTTTATGAGAGCTCTTAGTTTTTTACTTATAGTGATCAAGGGTGTCTCACCTTTTAAGGATTTTGCTCTATCTTGTAGTAGCTTCCTCCTTTTGTTGTAGAGTTTGTTTATGGCTGGGGTCCACCAGACTGGACGCTTGCCTTTGGTACAAAGAGTCTTTGTTTTGCTTGGGATTGCCTTATCCATGCAGTCCTGCAGGTGCTGGTAGAAGGCATTTGTAAGTGATTCAGCGGCTTGAGTACTGTTTTCCGCCGCTCGGGGCCTTAAAGGAGACCACACTAGTCTTTAGAAGTGTGAAGTCGGCTTTCGAGAAGTTCTTTACTGTGGTCTTTTTTATTTCAGGTGGGGGTGGGATGAGGACCTCCAGCGAGATTAGTTTGGGATCTGATCTCACCAGTGAGGGGTATACTTCCGGTGTTGAACATTGTGCTCCCATGTTCGTGATGATGAGATCAAGTATGTTTTCTCCTCTTGTGGGGATGGTGACTAGTTGTTCCATGGCATTTGAGTTTATGAATTCCAGGAACTTTTGGGCTAGGGTGTTTGGGCTTGAGTAGTGTTCCCAGTCTATATTAGGGTAATTGAAGTCACCTAGTATGATGGTGTTTGGTGATACATTTATCCCCTCTAGTGTTTTCAGGAAGGCCATGTGAGGTTCCTGAGTTTGTGAGGGTGGCCTGTAACATGCTACAATTTGCAGAGCAGTCTTGCCTATGGTTAATTGCACCTGGATGGTCTCCGATGCATCGTGCGTTGCCACCAGTCTTGAGGTGTGGGTGTCTTTGATGAATATGGATACCCCCCCTCCTTTCTTGGTATTGTCCGGATTTTGGGGCCGGAACGCATGATAAGAGGTAAAACCTGATAGTGCTGGGGTGATCTCAGGAGCCTTGAACCAGGTTTCTGTCACTGCACAGACATCGATGTTCTACATACTGAGAAGGGCCTCGAGTGCGTGCATTTTGAGATTTAGACTTCTGGCATTGAGCAGCATTACCCTTAGTTTTTTCCTTTTTTGTGTTCTAGGGTGGTAGGTTTAGAATTTGACCCTTGCCTAAAAAAGACACTATGCGGGTGGCAAGACCCTTTGCCAATATCCGAATCCCAGGGTGACAGGTGCAAGCCGTCCTTTGCGAAGCAGCGTGGCTTGTCCAGCATATCATCCCAGGCAGACAGACATTGGATCCCCTTTGAATGACACCAGAGTTTAAGCCAATTGTTAAAGCTGATCATCTTATCTCTGTATTGTGGCATCATTCTTGGTGAAGGTAGGATACTGCTCAAGGTCAGGGTCATACCTGCCTGGGCTACATAATCAGAGAGCTCCTCAATGTCTCTTTTCATGTAGTCCAAGGAGGTACGTCTCAGGTCGTTTACACCAGCGTGGACAATGACTGAGTCGTATTTGTACCTGCTGTTGAGAGACCTGAGTGCTTGCGTTATGTGGCGGATTCTAGCACCCGACAGGCAGCTTACTGTGACTTTCTCCTTACTCAGTCTGGTGAGCGGGACGTCAGTGTGTCTGACTATGGAGTCACCAATGACTAGTGTGTCTGGCATTGTGTTTGGCCTTAAGGGCTGTGACTGTTTGACACTCTGACTGTGAGGTCTATGTGTTGCAGGTGTTGTGTTCTGAGGTGGTGGTTGTTTGGGTGTCTGCTTTGGTGGCCTCTGCTGTTTTGGTAGATTTTTGATCAGAGCCGCCGAGTATGTCTTTGTTAATATATAATTGTTTTTGTTGGCATGTTTTTTTCTCAAATATTTTTTTTATTTTTAATTAAAATAACATTTACATATTATTTTTAAATATCATTTTAAACAACTATATACAATATTTACAATAGCCTGACTTTCAGTTATATACACTGTATGTTATTAAATATAGAATTAACAGATCAGTTATCAGAGATACAATACTGATTATTGCAGAGTGTCCAACAAAGATATAACTTTCTTCCAATGATTATTTGCCAATGGCCTGGAATAGATTCATAGTTCTTTGATCTTTATTTCCATCAATGCAGTTGTCTTCAGTAAAGTGTAGAATTCTTACAAGGTCGAGGGTGTATTTGAATTCCACCTTCTGGTTACGCATTTCCTAGATATAGCAAGTATTGTCCATAATGAATACATATTTGTCTTATTCAGTTAGGAACCTTCATTTACATTTAGAATTATCAATACTTTAGTAAGGAAAAGGATTCATTAAATAAAGCTTGTAAAAATGATTGATTCCATTCCAATATGATTTAATTTTATTACATTCATAAAAAATATGAATCCAGTTTGCTTTATTTGACTTTTCACACCTCCATCAAAAACCATTTGTAGTAGTACTGATCTTTTTAATTCTATCTGGTGTTGAAAATGCTCTATGTAAGTATTTCCAGTTAAATATTTTCCAGTACTATGTGTTAGAGGTGTGATTAACTGATAGTAAGATGTTAGTTTTAATTTCTTCTGTTAACTGCAATGACTGACCTTTTGTTAAGAACTGCCAGTATGATGGTTTGGGAATTGTTTTATATGTTATTAAATCTTTATAAAGATTTGAAATGGAATTTTTCTTTTCACAACTATTATATATACATTCATACAGAAAACCTATTAGATTTGGAATATCTTTAAATGAGGAATTATTAATTAATCTGCATAAATCTTGAGTGTACATTAGAATGCTTTGTAAGGTTAACCAGTCCTGTGTTGGAATATTGTAAGCAGTTTTTATCATATGTATATCTAAAACATGTAATTTATTTACACATTGAAACCAGCATAAGAATCCATTTATTCCCAGGAGGTTATTGATTCCCTATATATTTTGTGAGGAAAGTTCTTAGTGATGGTGAATGGGGTTAAAAGGTCAAACCAAAGTTTTAGATCTATGTTTGCATTGATAAGTTTCCTAAAGGAATTGATGTAATGATTAGTCAGTGTTGTTGTAGAAGGTTTTGTTATATTATATTGTATGCTTATACATAGTATGTACCAGGGTTTATTTGATTTGCCTACTATTACATTTTTTTAACAGATTAAATTAATTTGTTAATATAGCCGTTAATTCTTTCCAGTTGGCAAAATAATTTGGGTTTATCCAGTCTATTGTAGTTTTAAGCACAGATGCTTTTATATATGTTTCTATTTCTGGGAAGTTCAATCCTCCTTGATTCCAGGGTCTAATGTGATGAGTTAGAGCAACTCTATTTTTTTGGGATACCATAAAAATGTTATTAAAAACCCAGCCACTGGGGATACACAAGCCAGTGCATTTCTTTGTGCCAGTCCCAAGCCCGGATAAATGGGGAGGGTTGCATCAGGAAGGGCATCCGGCGTAAAAGTTTGCCAAATCATACATGCAAACAACAGTACAGAAATACATACCGGATTGGTCGAGGCCTGGATTAACAATGACCGCCACCAGTACTGTTGGCCAACAGGGTGCTGGCGGAAATTGGGCTACTGTTGGCCGAAGGAGGAGAAGAGGGGGAAGGCATGCCCGAAGGTAAAGGCTAGGACTGTGATAGTGAGGGTCAGAACTTTGAATGTTGGCAGTATGACTGGTATAGGGAGAGAGCTAGCTGATATGATGGACCGAATGAAGGTTGGTATATTGTGTATGCAAGAGACCAGATGGAAGGAGAGCAAGGCTAGGTGTATTAGAGGCGGTTTCAAATTGTTTTATCATGGTGTGGATGGGAGGAGAAATGGCGTAGGCATTATCCTGAAGGAAAAGTATGCTAAGAGTGTTTTGGAGGTGAAAAGAGTGTCGGATAGAGTGATGTTTATGAAGCTGGAAATTGATGGTGTAATGATGAATGTTGTTAGTGCATATGCTCCACAAGTTGGGTGTGCGATGGATGAGAAAGAAAAATTTTGGAGTGAGTTGGATGAAGTGGTGATGACTGTACCCAAGGGTGAGAGAGTGGTGATAGGATGACATTGGTGATCAAGAAGAGGAGGATGAGTGTGAGGGCAGCACCAAGGATCAAATGGTGGAAATTGAAAAAGAGTAATTGTGAGGTGATGTTCAGGGAAGAGTTAAGACAGGCACTGGGTGACAGTGAACAGTTATCAAATAGCTGGGTAACTACAGCAGAGCTAGTAAGAGAGATGGCTAGAAAGGTGCTTGGTGTGACATCTGGAAAGAGGAAGGAGGACAAGGAGACCTGGTGGTGGAATGAAGAAGTACAGGAGAGTATACAGAGAAAGAGGTTGGCGAAGAAGAAGTGGGATTGTCAAAGAGATGAAGAAAGTAGACAAGAGTATAAGGAGATGAGGTGCATGGTAAAGAGAGAGGTGGTGAAGGCTAAGGATAAGGCGTTTGAAGAGTTGTATAAAAGGTTGGACACTAAGGAGGGAGAAAATTACCTGAACCAATTGGCTAGACAGAGGGACCGAGCTAGTAAAGATGTGCAGCAGGTAAGAGTGATAAAGGATGATGAGGGAAACATACTCACAAGTGAGGAGAATGTGTTGAGCAGATGGAAAGAGTACTTTGAGGGGCTGATGAATGAAGAGAATGAGAGGGAGAGAAGGTTGGATGATGTGCAGATAGTGAATCATGAAGTGCAGTGGATTAGCAAGGAGGAAGTAAGGATGGCTATGAAGAGGATGAAGGATGGAAAGGCTGTTGGTCCAGGTGACATACCTGTGGAAGCATGGAGGTGTTTAAGTGAAATGGCAGTGGTGTTTTTAACTAGATTGTTTAATGAAATCTTGGAAAGTGAGAGGATGCCTGAGGAATGGAGAAAAAGTGTTTTGGTACTGATTTTTAAGAATAAGGGTGATGTGCAGAGCTGTAGTAACTACAGAAGGATTAAACTGATCAGTCACAGCATGAAGTTATGGGAAAGAGTAGTGGAAGCTAGGTTAAGAAGGGACGTGATGATTAGTGAGCATCAGTATGATTTCATGCCAGGAAAGAGCCCTACAGATGCGATGTTTGCTCTGAGAGTGTTGATGGAGAAGTACAGAGAAGGTCAAAAGGAGTTGCATTGTGTCTTTGTGGATTTAAAGAAAGCATATGACAGGGTCCCTAGAGAGGAGTTTTGTATTATATGAGGAAGTCAAGAGTATCAGAGAATATGTAAGAGTGGTACAGGATATGTACAAGGGTAGTGTGACAGCAGTGAGGTCTGCGGTGGGAGTGACGGATTCATTTAAGGTGGAGGTGGGATTACATCAAGGATCAGCTCTGAGCCCTTTCTTCTTTGCAATAGTGATGGACAGGTTGACAGACGAGATCAGAGAGGAGTCCCTGTGGACTATGATGTTTACAGATGACATTGTGATCTGCAGTGAGAGTAGGGAACAGGTGGAGGAGACCCTGGAGTGGTGGAGATATGCTCTAGAGAGAAGAGGAATGAAGGTCAGCAGGACTAAGACAGAATATATGTGTGTGAATGAGAGGGAGGATAGAGGAATGGTGAGGATGCAAGGAGTAGAGGTGGCAAAGGTAGATGAGTTTAAGTACTTGGGATCAACAGTTCAGAGTAATGGTGAGTGTGGAAGAGAGGTGAAGAAGGGAGTACAGGCAGGATGGAGTGGGTGGAGAAGAGTGTCAGGAGTGATTTGTGACAGACAAGTACCTGTAAGAGTGAAAGGGAAGGTCTACAAGAGGGTAGTGAGACCAGATATGTTATATGGGTTGGAGACAGTGGCATTGACAAAAAGGCAGGAGTTTCAGCTGGATGTGGCAGAATTAAAGATGTTAAGATTTGCACTGGGTGTGACGAGGGTGGACAGGATTAGGAATAAGTATATTAGAGGCCCAGCCCAGGTTGGAAGGTTTGGAGACAAAGCCAGAGAGGCAAGATTACATTGGTTTGGACATGTGCTGAGGTGGGATGCAGAGTATAAGGTTTATGGATGTGGTGACAGAGGACATGCAGGTGGTTGGTGTGACAGAGCAAGATGCAGAGGACAGGAAGAAATGGAAACAGTTGATCTGCTGTGGTGACCCCTAACGGGAGCAGCTGAAAGAAGAAGAAGAAGAAGATAAAATGTTATTAAACATGAGTTTATTTCTTTAAGAATGCATCTTTCAGGAATTAACTCTATTGCTAATGCTACATACATTATTTTTTGCAATAAGACCATTTTAGTAATTGGGCTGTCTTCAAAAGTTAATATAATTTTGTTCCACTTTTCTATATATATTTTTATTGTTTCAATAATGTTTTTATAATTTATTAATATTGTTTTGTTTATATTTTTGCATAACACTATTCCTAAATAATTTAGCGTAAGTTCTTGTTTTCCTATGATGGATTTATCTGTAACTTGTAGTTCTTTGTTCTTATTTAAAAATAGAAATTTTGATTTTGATCTACTAAAGTGTAGACCTGAAATCTTATAAAATTTCTCCATTACTTCTTCTAGCTCTCCTAATGACTCTCTGGAGTTTGATATGGTTAATAAAATATCATCAGCAAAAAGCATTATTTTAGATTTGTACTGGTCATAGACTTCTACTCCTTTTATTCTTGGATTATCGCATATTATTTCTGCAAGTATTTCTATAGCCAAAGCAAATAAAATAGGAGAAAGGGGGGCATCCGTGTTTAGTACCTTTTGTTATATGGATTGATTCTGAGGTGAAAGGACCTAATTTAATGTAGGCTAAGTTATTAATATATATGTTTTTTAGTAATAAGATGAAGGGAGGTGGAAATTCAAATAATGCTAAAGTTTTAAATAGATATTCCCAGTTGAGGGAATCAAAGGCTTTTTCTATGTCTAATCCAATTACAAGTGTTTCTCTGTCTTCTTTATTCACATAATCTATCAGAGTAATCCTGAAGGAACAGTATGCTAAGAGTGTTTTGGAGGGGAAAAGAGTGTCGGATAGAGTGATGTTTATGAAGCTGGAAATTGATGGTGTAATGCTGAATGTTGTTAGTGCATATGCTCCACAAGTTAGGTGTGCAATGGAGGAGAAAGAAAAGTTTTGGAGTGAGTTGGATGAAATGGTGATGACTGTACCCAAGGGTGAGAGAGTGGTGACTGGAGCAGATTTCAATGGGCATGTTGGTGAAGGGAACAGAGGGGATGAGGAAGTGATGGGTAGGTATGGTGTTAAACAAAGGAATGCAGAAGGTCAGATGGTAGTGGATTTTGCAAAAAGGATGGACATGGCTGTGGTGAATACGTATTTTAACAAGAGGGAGGAGTATAGGGTGACATACAAGAGTGGAGGAAGGTGCACACAGGTGGATTATATCTTATGTAGGAGGGCCAGTTCGAAGGAGATTGGAGACTGTAAAGTGGTGACTGGGGAAAGTGTAATTAGGCAGCATAGGATGGTTGTTTGTAAGATGATGTTGGTGATCAAGAAGAGGAGGAGAAGTGTGAGGGCAGCACCAAGGATCAAATGGTGGAAAGTGAAAGAGGGTAATTGTGAGGTGGAGTTCAGGGAAGAGTTGAGACAGGCACTGGGTGACAGTGAAGAGTTATCAAATAGCTGGGTAACTACAGCAGAGCTAGTAAGGGAGACGGCTAGAAAGGTGCTTGGTATGACACCTGGACAGAGAAAGGACGACAAGGAGACATGGTGGTGGAATGAGAAAGTACAGGAGAGCATACAGAGAAAGAGGTTGGCAAAGAAGAAGTGGGATTGTCAGAGAGATGAAGAAAGTAGACAGGAGTATAAGGAGATGAGGTGCATGACAAAGAGAGAGGTGGCGAAGGCTAAGACATATGAAGAGTTACATGAAAGGTTGGACATCAAGGAGAGAGAAAAGGACCTGTACCAATTGGCTAGACAGAGGGACTGAGCAAGGAAAGATGTGCAGCAGGTAAGGGTGATAAAGGATAATGAGGGAAACATAATTATAAGTGAGGGGAGTGTGTTGAACAGATGGAAAGAGTACTTTGAGGGGTTGATGAATGAAGAGAATGAGAGGGAGAGAAGGTTGGATGATGTGGGGATAGTGAATCATGAAGTGCAATGGATTAGCAAGGAAGAAGTAAGGATAGCTATGAAGAGGATGAAGAATGGAAAGGCTGTTGGTCCAGATGACATACCTGTGGAAGAATGGAGGTGTTTAGGTGAAATGTCAGTGGAGTTTTTAACCAGATTGTTTAATGAAATTTTGGAAAGTGAGAGGATGCCTGAGGAATGAGGAAAAAGTGTTTTGATACCGATTTTTAAGAATAGGGGTGATATGCAGAGCTGTAGTAACTACAGAGGGATTAAATTGATCAGTCACAGCATGAAGTTATTGAAAAGAGTAGTGGAAGCTAGGTTAAGAATGGACGTGATGATTAGTGAACAACAGTATGGTTTCAAGCTGGGAAAGAGCACTACAGATGCGATGTTTGCTTTGAGGGTGTTGATGGAGAAGTACAGAGAATGTCAGAAGGAGTTGCATTGTGTTTTTGTAGACTTAGAGAAAGCATATGACAGGGTGCCCAGAGAGGAGTTGTGGTATTGTATGAGGAAGTCAGGAGTGTCAGAGAAGTATGTAAGAGTGGTACAGGATATGTACAAGGGTAGTGTAACAGCAGTGAGGTCTGCAGTGGGAGTGATGGATGCGTTTAAGGTGGAGGTGGGATAACATCAAGGATCAGCTATGAGCCCTTTCTTATTTACAATGGTGATGGACAGGTTGACAGATGAGATGAGACAGGAGTCCCCGTGGACTATGATGTTTGCAGATGACATTGTGATCTGTAGTGAGAGTAGGAAACAGGTGGAGGAGACCCTGGAAAGATAGAGATATTCTCTAGAGAGAAGAGGAATGAAGGTCAGCAGGATTAAGACAGAATATATGTGTGTGAATGAGAGGGAGGATAGAGGAATGGTGAGGATGCAAGGAGTAGAGGTGGCGAAGGTGGATGAGTTTAAATACTTGGGATCAGTAGTTCAGAGTAATGGTGAATGTGGAAGAGAGGTGAAGAAGAAAGTACAGGCAGGATGCAGTGGGTGGAGAAGAGAGTCAGGAGTGATTTGTGACAGATGAGTATCAGTAAGAGTGAAAGGGAAGGTCTACAAGAGGGTAGTGAGACCAGTTATGTTATATGAGTTGGAGACAGTGGCACTGACAAAAAGGCAGGAGCTGGATGTGGCAGAAATGAAGATGTTAAGATTTGCACTTGGTGTGACGAGGGTGGACAGGATTAGGAATAAGTATATTAGAGGGTCAGCGCAGGTTGGAAGGTTTGGAGACAAAACCAGAGGGGCAAGATTACATTGGTTTGGACATGTGCTGAGGAGGAATGCTGAGTATATTGGGAAAAAGATGTTAAGGATGAAGCTACCATGAACCGGAAAAGAGGAAGGCCAAAGATAAGGTTTTTGGATGTGGTGAGAGAGGACATGCAGGTGATTGGTGTGACAGAGCAAACTGCAGAGGACAGGAAAAAATGGAAACAGATGATCTGCTGTGGTGACCCCTATCGGGAACAGCCAAAAGAAGATGATGATCCTTTTAATATTATCATGTGTGCCTGTTATATAAGAATCCAGTTTGATCATTATTAATTGTCTTTGAAAGTGGGATTTTCATTCTGTTAGCTAGTATTGACATGAATATTTTGTAATCATTATTCAGTAATGATATAGGTCTGTATGAGGTGCAAAGGTCTTTTGGTTTATTATCATTTAAAATTGGTGTTATGAGAGAATATCTCCATGAGGGTGGTATTTTTGTTTCTGACTGGACTTCTAGCAAAGTTTTATGAAAAAGGGAGATTATGGTTCATAGGTTCATAGGTAGGTACTAGGCTATCTGCCCGAGGGCATTTATAAGCCTAGCCAGAGTATGTCGGCTTTTGCCGCCCCATTGATTAATTAACTGAGCCTCTGTCAAGCATAGCCAATGAAGTGATCCCAGAGGTGTACTTTCTGTTACCCATCCACTCATCAGGGCTTCTCTTGAAGAGTGTTAGTGAGGGGCTCTGCCTAATGTAGTTAGGAATTTTGTTGCAAAGCATGGGGAGTCTCTGTGACAGGAATCTATCCCTCCAGCATGTTCTGTTTATTGTTGTGGTGAGGTTTAGCTCACTAGAGCGCGTGGCTCACAGTGACTTGGATTTCTTTAGTTGGAGCATGTCCATCAATTCTGAGTTGGACATGGCTTTGTACGTCAGGCAGAGATCACCTCTGAGTAAGCGATATGCCACTGAGAACAGCTGGAGTTTTTTCAGTCGGGCTGCATAGGACACATGTTTGAGGCCAGTAATCCTCTTGGTGGGGTGCTTTTGTGGTCTTTCAAGCTGTTGGAATTGTCTTGTGAGGTACATCCCAAATGGGGAATTGTACTCTATGATGGGTCTGATGAGTGACAAGTAGAGGGGCACTATAACCTCTTTATTTCTAGATGTGAACCCCTTAGTAATTAGATGGGCCACATAGAAGGATTTCCTAACTACTTTGGCAATATGATCGTCAAAGGAGAAATTACTATCCACCTGTATCCTCAGATCTCTTATTACCTCTTCCGTATTAAGGGGTTTGCCGCCTATGTGGTAATTTGTGGGTGTTTTGTTTTTCCCAAATGGGATGACTATGCATTTTTTGGCATTTAGCTTGTGGCCATGACTTTGACACCAGGTGTGTGTCTCAGTAAGGCCTTTTTGGAGGATGTCCATATCAGCCGGAGAGTCAGTTATGGCTCCCAGTTTGCATTCATCGGTGAACTTGATTAGCCATAGTCCTCCTGTGTTTGCCTGTACTTCTGAGAAATATATGCCGAACAGTAGGGGTCCCAGAACTGAGCCTTGCGGGACATCACTTGTGACTGGTTTAGAGTCAGACCTGGAGCCCGCTATTCTTACCATGTGAGTTCTGTCTGTAAGCCAGTTGGCAACCCATCTTGTGATGTAGGGGTTTATGTTCAGGCTGGTGAGTTTTTCTATAATAGCCAAGTGAGGAATGGTGTTGAACGTCTTGGCGCGATCAAGGTAGGCTGTGTGAACCACCTTTCCCTCATCTATGGCCTTGGTAACTGTCTCAAAAAAGTCAACCAGGTTTAGTAGGCATGATCTGTCCTTAACAAAGCCGAACTGGGTCAGGTCAAGTGTTTCGAGGTTCCCAATGTCTCTGTTAATGAGTTCCATGATGATGCGCTCCATAGCCTTGCAGACCAGGCTAGTCAGGCTTATGGGGCGATAGTTACCAGGGTCAGTTGTGGCTCCTCCTTTGTGGAGTGGAATAACCATTGCTGTGCACCATTCTATGGGCACGTAGCCTGTGGAGAGGTTGAGGTTGAACAGCATGTTTAGGTGGGGGGTTAGTTCGTTCTGTAGTTCGTGCAAGATGCAGCCTGTGACACCATCTGGCCCCATTGATGCTGTGTTTTTGGCTTTTGAAAGGGCTGTTTTCACCTGTGCTTCTGTGATTTATGGGACACTACACTCTTCCAGTATTGCTGTGGGCCCTTTTGAAGGTGAGAGGGAGGTGAAGTTTGCACTGAATCTATCTGCCAGTATGTTGGCAATATCAGTAGGTTCAGTATATTTTGTGCTATTTTGCACTATATCAGAGCATATCTGTGAGTTGCCACTTTTGACATAGCTAAAGAAAGCTTTGTGGTTATCTTTCGAGTTCTTGGCTATTTTTCTTTCGAAGTTAGCCTTGGATGATTTTATGAGGGACCTTAGTTTCTTACTGACACTGATCAGGGATGTCTTTCCTTCTTGGGATTTGCTTTTTTTTTGAACTAGTTTCCTCCTTTTTTTGTATAACCTGTTTATGGCAGGGGTCCACCAGACTGGTTTCCTTCTCTTAGGGGAGTGAGTCTTGGTTTTGCTAGGGATGGCATGATCCATGCATCCTTGTAGGTGCTTATAGAGTGCAATTGTAAAGGATTCTGCATCTTGGGCAGTGTTATCCTTTAGCGTGGGGACTGTGAAACTTACCACCTCTGACTTAAGTAAGGTGAAGTTTGCTTTAGAAAAGTTTTTCACTGTGGTTTCCTTGGTTGGGGGTGATGGTGGGGTGTGGACATCCAGGGTGATTAGTTTATGGTCTGATCTAACCTGTGACGGGTTGGCCTCCGGTATGGAGCACCTGGCGCCTATGTTGGTGATGACCAGGTCCAATATGTTGTGGCCTCTGGTAGGGGAGTTTACCAGTTGATCCAGGGCATTTGAGTTGATAAATTCCAGGAAGAGCTGAGCCTGGGAGTTTGTACTCAAGTATTTTTCCCAGTTAATAGTAGGGTAATTGAAATCTCCCAAGATCAGGGTGTTCGGTAGGACCTTCATGTTTTCCAGTGTCTCCAGAAAGGCGGAGTGGTGGTCCTGGGTCATGGAGGGTGATCTGTAGCAGGCCACAATTTGCATTGCAGATTTGCCCGATGTTAGTTGCACATGGATGATCTAAGAGGTATCATGCTGCACCACTAACCTGGAGGTGTGGGTATCCTTGATGAATATGGATACATCCCCTCCTTTTGTGTTTCAGTCCGTGTTCTGTGGCCAAAATGTGTGGTATGAGTTGTAGCCCAGTAGTGCTGGAGTGCTCTCTGGAGCCTTGAACCAGGTTTCAGTTACTGCACAGATGTCGATGTTCTCCATACTTAGGAGTGCTTTGAGCGCATGCATTTTGAGATTTAAACTCCTGGCATTGAGTAGCATAACCCTCAATTTTTTACTTGTGTGTTTACGGAGGTGGGTTTGAATTTTGAGTCTTGCCTAAAAAAGGCACTATAGGGGCAGTAACAGTCTTGGCCAGTATTCGAAAGCTAAGGGGTGACAGGTGCAAGCCGTCTCTTGCGAAGCAACATGGTTTGTCGAGCATGTCATCCCAGGCTGACAGACACTGGATCCCCTTTGAATGACACCAGAAGCTTAGCCAATTATTGAAATTGATCATTTTTTTCTTTATATTAAGGTATCATTCTTGGTGAGGGCAGAATGCTACTCAAGGTCAGGGTCAGGGTCATACCCGCCTGGGCTACATGATCAGAGAGCTCTTCCATGTCTCTTTTCATGTAGTCCAGGGAGGTACGGCTCAGGTTGTTCACACCAACATGAACAATGACAGAGTCATATTTGTGCTTGTTCTGGAGTGACCTGAGTGCTTGTGTTATGTGGCAGATTCTGGCTCCCGACAGGCAGCTAACAGTAACCTTCTCCTTGTCCAGCCTAGTGAGTGGGGCGTCAGTGTGCCTGACTATTGAGTCACCTATTACTAGTGGGTTAGATATGTTATTTTGCCTTAAGGGCTGTGATAGCGGCACATTGATTTTGTGTTTTATGTGTTGTCTGGTTTGTGATGGGAGGTGCAGGTTTTGTGGGTGTCTGCTTTGGAGCTCTCTGATGCTTTTGCAGGTTTTTATTTAGAGCCTCCGAGTATGATTTTGTTTATTTCTGTGTATCTGGTTTAGTAGGTCTATGTGAGGCTGGAGGTGTGGTGCAAGTGTTAACCTTCTCCTCATGACTGTCTGTTCCAGTCTTGGGTGAAGATACCTTAGCCTCCAGTTTGGCTGTATAATTGCATCTCTCACATATGTTAGTGTTTTGTGGTAGGAGGAGAGGGCTGTCTGTGTACATGAGGCAGTTGTAACTCAGAAACTTGTAGCACAGCCCTGAATTCAGCACTAGCCTGAAAACTGGACTATACTAGCTTAGAAAGGCAGGAAACAAGAACTTTATTTATTTTTTTGAAAAGATAAGGCAAAAACAGTAAAAAGTACACTTAAAACAGCTTTAAACGACTACAAGTGATCAGAAAAGGCTATCACACTTTAGTTTGTAGCCTACAACAGTTAAACAATTTATTTAAGCAAAAACAATCTTTGAAAAGTGCAGGCAGTCAAATAAGTACAATATGTGAAAAAAAAAAAAACAAGCTTTTAAATCACAAGTGCTGGAAAATCAGCGTTTAGGCGGAAAACAGTTAAGTACAGCAAGAAAATACAGAAAACTGACACTCAATCACTCCAAAGTCTCTCTTTTAAGCTAGAAGGCTTATATCACTTTAAGGCTTTCTAGTGCTTTCCAGTAGGTTAGTTACAGGAAAGATGGGAAACAAGTGCAGATGTGGTCTTTTAAACCAGAAAGATGAAAGAGAAGGACAACTTCCCGAATGGTCAATAAATGACAATTCTTGGGCCAAGAACCACTCCTCTTGTGGTAGACAGGCTACCTAGTACTTACCACTCCCACTGATAAGCTAGAAGGCTGCACTCCAACAGAAGGGCTTGGGGGGCTCAGAAGCTTACAAACAGTCCTGGATACAGCAAATCTGTACCTGGACTAGACTAGTTACGAGAAAGGTGGGGATCAAGCACAAACATGGGCTTTAAAACCAGAAAGTTGGGTGAGATGGGAAAAAAACTGCCCAAACGGCCAAAAATCTACAATTTCTGGGCCAGAACCACTCCTCTTGTGTTAGATAGGCTACCTAGTGCTTACCACTCCCACTGATAAGCTAGAAGGCTTCCCTCCAACACAGAAAGGCTTGCGGGGCTCAGAAGCTTACCAACAGTCCTGGATACAGCAACTCTGTATCTGGAATAGGCTAGGCTGAAGGGAAGAGTTTGTAAATTTCCGTAATTATACCATCTATCCCTGGAGCTTTGTTAGATTTACTTTCTTTTATCTTGTCAACAATTTCTTTGTAGGATATAGGTTTTTGTAGGTCTAGTTTTAAGTTTTTGGGATTTTTTTTATATTGCTAAGGTTTATATCTAAGTTTATTTGGTTGGTATCTAAATCTTCTTTTTTGAAGTGTTCCATATAATGGAACCAAAATGCTTCAAGGATCTCTCCTATATCTGATACTTTTTTCCCTTTCTTTTCATGATATATACTACAAATGTTATTTGCTTTAGACTGAATTTTAATTCTTGTAGATAAGTTATGCAGATATCTGAGAGTGGTGGCTAATGAGTTTATTTTTAATTTTTTCAAGGCTAGACAAGTTTTGTGTGTTAGAATTTCATTATATTTTTTATTTAATTCCTTCTTTGTCTTCATATTTATAAATAACTTTTATAGTGATTATGTTTTTCTTCCAGATAATTAATACTCCTTTTGTCTTTGTTCTATAGGAGGATTGAGCTAAGACTGTATAGTCCTTAGGGTTCCATATAAAGCTATCATTAGTCTTAAAATGTGTTTCCTGGAGAAATACTACTTGTGCCTTATTTAGATTTAAATATTTTAGTAAGTTTGATCTTTTATTTGCATTATTTAAGCCATTAGTATTTAATGATAAGAATGTTAAATCCATTTCAAGTTATTGTTGGAAGAAACTTTTTGCTTCTTTTTTTATTTTGATTATAGTAGTTATACCATATTATCTGATAACATTGGATATTATTTTTATGTGTGTAAACTTGGGAGTGTAATTTAATGTTCTTTCTTCTTTAAATATAAGTAGGGTAAAATTCTGGTCAGGCTTTAGAAAAGTACTTCTATGAAACATTAATTCTAAAGTATCAAATACAAGTAAATATGAATTTCCCATTAAACATGGAATGAAAGTCATTCCTAATCCATTAGAGAAAGATAGATCTATTGAATTATCACTCATACCTTTAACCAACAATATCAACTGAGCTCCATATGTTAAATTATTATATGGAGAATTTTCTTAAAAGAGATATGAAATTCTATATTATTCTATTATTGTTCTATAATATTTTATATATCAGGATGGAATGTTAGTAGTGTAAACAATTATTATGTTGACTTAGAAAATATCCAATATTTAGTTACCCTTAAGAGATCCCAAACATGTCAGATATGTCATTTTGGATACATTAAATGCAACAGAGGAGCATACACTAAATAAGCCAACAACAAATAGATTATTACTAAAATAATTTGACTAAAAGGACTCTGTAGGAGACAATGAGTGATTACCAATGAAATATGCATTTACTGTAGTTGTACTGTCTTCCTTTACTTTCCCACTCTTCAGCTCACCAACTTCAGCTTACACTTATGAAAAGACATGGCTTATCAGTGGTATCCTGACTCAGAGTAGAGGCGCCCTACATTCTAGTGTGCAGTGCTTTTACATATTTATAGATTTACAAAGCAGTCTAAGAATAAATTATGATCACCCTGACAATTCCCATCCTGCATAGGACACCTCCTGCTTCCAGAATGGGTAATCACATCAGGTCTAGAATGAATGTAAAGGTACCTATATGGTAATCAAGACTTACCATAGGTAAGTATTAATCAAATAATATTTAGAGCATCTTAGAGAATTCTCGGGGCAGTTAGAATACTCTTAAGCCTCTCCTCCCTTGACCAAAAACAGAGATTTCTCTTCCCTTTCTTTCCCTTGTTTTAAATCAGTAATAATAAAAGAAATTCAAGAAACATAGGTAAACAGAAATAACATTCAATAGTCCATCTTGTACATGACTCGCAATCCATTAAACAAGTCAGTGACTAACATCACTTTAGCAAACATTATAAAGACAAATTAGAAATAATTAAATAATTTCCTAGCTCTTTAAATTTTCTGATAAAGCAAAAAATTAACAATAAGCTATTTTAACTAAAAGTATAAAGCATTTCAAATTTTCCTTGCATGTATACATTTCTACTTATATTGTAGTGTCAATAGCTGTCTTTGAAATTTGTACAATACTTCACTTCTTCAAATCATTCCTTTTACAATTCAGTTTTTGTTTTGTCAAAACGGCACAATTAATATTTAGACTGATGTTTCAAATAAATAAATTGTCAGTTGCCAAGTGAGTTAGTTTAGAATGTATGATTAGTGCAAATATAGCATGTTGCAAAAATAATATGTATTTTTTCATGCGCTCTAGAGACTGTCATATGCAAGTGACATATATAATGTAGCATATATAGAGCAGATATCTTATGGATACAGGTTGTTAAAGTAAATTATGCTTATTAATCAGGCAGTTTCTTTAAATTCACAAGTAATTTGGGGACATTTCAGTTGAGTTTCCAGGAATATGTAGTTCAGTGTGAGTAATTGAGTCCACTTTTCCTCATAAACATATGTCACAATTCATTAAACTAGGCAGAGTCTAACATCTGTCTAATAATCATTATAAAGACAAAGAATAGTAATTTCCTAGCTCTTCAAACTTTTTGATATCGCAAAATGTTGACAGTAAGTTATTTTAACTGGAAGACTAAAACATTTCAATACTTCCTTGTGATTGAATATATATTTTTACTTTTATTGTAGTGTCAAGAACTGTCTTTGAAATCTATGCATTACTTCACTTCTTTCAAGTCATTCATTTTGCAGTTCAGATTATATTTTGTCAAAATGTCAATAGCATTTCAAGGGCACATTTAATATTTAAACTGATATTTTAAGTGAATAGCTATCAGTTACCAAGTGAGTTTGTACAAAGTGTGAGGTAACTGCAAAGATAACATGTTGCAAAAAGTAATATGTATATTTTCATATGCCCTAGAGACTGACAATTTCAAGTAACATATAAAATGTAACTTTTACAGTGCAGACAGCTTGTGAAATCAGCATGTTAAAGTGAGTAATACTTTTTAATCAAGCAGCTACATTTCAGTGCACATGTAGTTCAGGAACATTTCAATTGTGTTTCCAGGAATATGTAATCCTATGAGGATAAATCATACAATATTTACAAATAATCCTATTATGTATTTATTTTACCTTGTTTAGGTTGTTTTTCATTTTAATAACTAAACATTACTTTTTCTTATTATTTATCTGTGAGGCTAAATGCACTTCGCATATTCACAGTGTCCTTAGAAACTGCAGCAATTGTTTACTGTTGCTATGGCAACACAAACAGAATGTGAAGAAAGCTTCACTTCTTTTAACCAACAGTATATTTTTCTCTCCTTTTTTTATGTATTTGTTAATACTAACAGGAAATAATTCAAAGGACATATGTACATGAATGGAACATTTCAGAGTTAATCAAGAACAAGTCCACAATCCCAATAAGCATAACAGTGACTATCATTAATCTAATAAATATTCTAATAACAATTACTTAAGTTCACTATTCCAATTAGTCTACCTTAAAACTAGATTATTTAAGCAATAACCCACGCCTGAGTGGTGGTTATGCTGGATTTACCCACGGTTGGTGTGGTTTGGTCACGAGGGCGAAGCCCGAGTGGCCAAACAAAAACAACCGTGGGTAAATCCAGCATTACCCACACTCAGAAGTGGGTTATTGCTATTATACAATGACATTATTTAAGAAAACAAATACTTACTTTTCTTAAATAATGGCATTGTATAATGCCTCCATGCTATCCTTCCACAGCTGTCTGGTATTCTGCAGCAGTTCTGATGTACTGCGCAAGTGTATGCTTGCGCAGTACATCAGAGCTGTGTGTGGAAGCAATGGAGAAAGCAAGATCTCCGTTGCTTTTTAGAAAGTGTCTCACTATGTTAAAGGAGTTTAACATAGCGAGACAGCTTTACAAAAAGCAACTGAGATCTTCCTTTCTCCGTTGCTTTTTTTAAAGCTGTCTCACTAAGTTAAACCTGTTTATCATTTTCCATTAGTTGTTGTTATTGTTGTGTCTTTTGGCTTTTCCCAGTTTGGGGTCGCCACAGCGGAATTCCGGTCCGCTATTGATTGGTAGTTGATTTTTACATGCCGAGTTACCAGCCCTGACGCACAACCTTCAATGAAGGTATGCCCATTCACGCATGTCTCCACGCAGAAGATGCTCTAGCTGAGAATCGAACCGGACAGCGTCTTACTGTAAGGCAACAATGCTACCTCAGCACCACCACCGCGTATAAGTCTGATTTACAACGTGCACGCTGACCAATCATTGTGCACGTTTTGGAATATTAACGGGGGGGTCGTTGTATAATTTAGAATATTATTTATCTATGTATAGATAGTGAGTTATTAAATATATACAGACTATATTAGTATAGTAAATAGGAGAGAATTTAGAAAGGGGAGACAAGATGCAGTTAAAATAAATAATGAGAAAAGAAAGAAGAGAGAAAAAGAAAATTAAGAGAAAATACACATATACTATGTATGTTGATTTACAGTATAAATATTTTATGTGCTATATAACCCTCCTTCTGTAAAGAAAAGTACCCTGTTTTACATATCTGAGGTAATGTGAAAACTCTCATGCGTCATCTATTTTCAAAAAATATAGATAAAGATTTCAGTAGTTAGTTACCTTTGTTTTAAAATTCCAAGCAGTAAAATTGGTCCTTTAAAGTAATGTTAAAACAAGTCATATCATAGTAGATGCTTTGAGAGATTTGGCTGTAACAGTATCAGACTTTTGCTTCTTCTTTTTGACATCTGTCCAGACATTTGTTTCTTTTGTTCTCTTGAGAGAAGGTGACATCCAATCCATATCTTCTGGTAAAGTAATCACATTATTAATTTTAATAAATGAAGAGGCTTCCTCTAAGTCAATAAAAGTCCTCATCTCGTCGGCATACAGTATTCTTATCTTAACTGGATATGCAAGTTGTGCCTTGATGTTATTTTGTTTCAGAAACTTTATCATTGGCCACACTTTTTTCCTTTGTTCCATTATTCAAGATGCATAGTCCTTATCAAATCTTAACAGGCTCTGTTTATGTTTTAGAGGTGCCTTCCTCCAAGCAGATCTTAAAATCAGTTCCTTGTCCAAGTATGAAAGAAATTTGATAATTATTGACCTAGAAGGAGAGTTTGAGTTATTGGCAGGTTTCCCAAGAACTCTGTGTTCCCTTTCAATGCCAAAGGAAAGTCATCCTTTTAAGTTTAAAAAGTCAGGGATCCAGCTTTATAACAAGGAAATAATATCCTCACCTTCTGTGTTTTCAGGTAATCCGACAATCCTGATGTTATTTCTCCTCTCCCTATTTTCCAAGTCATCTACTTAATTAACCAACCAAGTGTTTTGTTTAAGAAGCAGTTCTTTCTGTGTTTCCTCTTCCTTAAGTCTGCTTTCTAAGTCATTTAGAGAAACCTCTATTCCTGTTATCCTTGTCTGTTGGTGTTGTAGCATTTCCTTGAGGGTGTCAGCCTGTTTTTGACTGCTTGTTTTAAGATTTTCCTGGTTCTCTTTAAAATCATCCATCTTCAAAGACAACTCCTGCAGGTTAGATGCCATCTGTTGTAGTTCCTTCTTGAATGCAGCATCCTGGTGAGAATTCTTTGTGTTGCTCATTTTAACAAGTGAATATATCTCCAAGATTTTTGACAGGAAATTATTTGTAAAACTTCACCAAAGTTTCTAATTATGTAAATTAGTCCTTTATCTATAAGATTTTATATTTTGAAGAAAAAAAGAAGAATATTTTTCCTGTCTTATTTAACTAGTTATATGGAGCTCTAAAATACTGCTGCTTTCAGTTAGCCATACAGGCTCTGCCCCCCAGAATCATTCATCTTGTTGGCATGTTTTAATTGTAACTGTTTTGATAGATTTTAGCCCAGGTTGTGACCAAAAAAGGTTGTGTCTTACCAACCCACCTACCTGCTTAATAAAATAAATAAGTAAATAAATAAATAAGGTCACTACACAGGGTATAATTCTCAACTTCAGAAAATGCTGGCTAATGTAAAACCTTCTATGCTAACAACTTTCTGAGTATATAAGACTAATATTTAAAATCTGTTACTGATAGGTGTTTGTCTGTGATTCGTGAGTTAATAGTTTGGGAAGGTATGGGTGTGCAATGGGCTGCAATATATGAGTCTCACAGCAGCAACATGAAATACAGTTCTAGATCACTACTTATGCGTTTGTTCATTCATTTAACAGTACACAAACATTTGATGTGTACTCAGTCATAATAAGAGGCTGTAACTGATGGTCACGTGTGTGTGTGTGTGTGTGTGTGTGTGTGTGTGTGTGTGTGTGTGTGTGTGTGTGTGTGTGTGTGTGTGTGTGTGTCTGTGTTTATAGACTGGTTTCTGCATCACAGAGTAGTTACAGTAAAAGGAAGGTATCAATTGTAATAAACAGGAGCATCATCCTATGAACCATGTTCGCTGGGTATGATCCTTGGGTTCTTGTTTTGTTGAATGTTGGCAGTGTGTTTATTATGTGTGAATACATTTAATAGCATGAAGTCTAAAGGTTTAACTTTTTAATGGTCATATTTTAATTATGAATACATGTTTAATTTAACTTGTTTTTGTTGGCACACAGGTGTGAAATGCACTGTGTTTGGTGTACAAAAGTTTGTCTGTCACTTAGTGCAGATAAGTAAATTTATGAGCTGTTAATGAGCCTCTTAGTGTAGTGCAGAGTTTGATTCACTCAGCCTCCATTTGTCTTCTGTGGAAATCTGACCAAGTCACTTCACCAGACAGTACTCCTGGAAAGCTTCTAAAAAGGGGCACTTGTGTCCTGTGGCCTGTCAGAGGCTGTTAGAAAATGAGTTACACATTTGTCTTCTGAATTTCTGACCCCTTCACATAGCCACTATTCATTACTTCACTATATTTGACTACGAATTCCAGCAGGTCACTTGTGATTTAATGGTTTAAACTACATTTTCAACACATTGGATTTTCAAGGGAAGAAAAATGTACTGCTGTTCAGGCTAAGTCTGTTATCAGTGTGATGGTATTTTGTTTTGTTTAGCAAATGGCTGTTAGTGTTTTTGCTATAAAATTTGAAATAAATTTTAAATTAAATACAAATCTCTGATTAGTGCAAAACAGGTACAACTTGCTATTCCTGAATTTGTGTTCTGAGATTATTTCTTTCTTTTCAGTGAGATACAAATGTATTTGTGTCCTTCACCCATTTCTGTTGTATTGTTAGCTTGATTTGTTAACACTGTAGCATACTAACACTTCCTCCAAACTATAATCTATGAGCACGACAAATGTAGGTATTCTCTGTGTTATGCATATTGCCAGAATATGAAAATATGAAAATATGTTATTAGATTGCAGAATTTATTTTTATTGTTTTTTTCAAGGGGAAGTATAGGAAAAGGATCTTTCATTGCTAACTGTTGATTGTGGATAAATTGTTGCAATGCATTCTATACTTTATTGGCATTTTTTTGTCTTCAGATATCCTACATGCCCTATTGTCTAGCTGCTGTGCCCTTACTGTGCCCTAGCAAGAAAGAAAACCTGGAGCCACCACTGTCTGAGGATGACATCAGTGTCAAGTGATGTAATATGCTTCTGAACGTCATTCATATGACATCAGTGTCAAGTGATGTAATATGCTTCTGAATGTCATTCATATGACATCAGTGTTAAGTGATGTAATATGTTTCTGAATGTCATTCATATGACATCAGTGTTAAGTGATGTAATATGCTTCTGAACGTCATTCATATGACATCAGTGTCAAGTGATGTAATATGCTTCTGAATGTCATTCATACCAGGTCATGCATGACAAGACTAAATAATACTGAAACATGGCAAAAGGGAGATCACTGAAGTGCTGAAATGGCATCAGTTGACTCACCTTACCTCATAGTTCTGCATTTAACCAGCAAACTGCAAATGATAGCATAGTTGTTGAACTATAAACAAGTATAACCAGAAGAATGAATATCAGATGGACCAATTAGATTCTGAATAACTAGAATACTACTTGCCAGAGTATCAGATCTTAGTGGGAACCTTTTATTCCTTTTAATGCATTCATGAAATAAAGTTGTCAGTTGAGAGATGTTTGGGAAGAAAATAATTATGCTGAGGAGGTTTCATATTATCATTTCTATACATATCTGGGTTTCCTTAGTTTTATTTCCCTATGGATTATGATGTTTGCAGATGACATTGTGATCTGTACTGAGAGTACGGAACAGGTGGATGTAGACCCTGGAGAGATTGAGATATGCTCTACAGAGAAGAGGAATGAAGGTCAGCAGGACTAAAATAGAATATATGTGTGCAAATGAGAGGGAGGATAGAGGAATGGTGAGGATGCAGGGAGTAGAGGTGGCGAAGGTGGATGAGCTTAAATATTTGGGATCAATAGTTCAGAGTAATAGTGAGTGTGGAAGAGAGGTGAAGAAGAGAGTACAGGCAGGATGGAGTGGGTGGAGAAGAGTGTCAGGAGTGATTTGTGACAGACAAGTACCAGTAAGAGTGAAAGGGAAAGTCTACAAGAGGGTAGTGAGACCAGCTATGTTATATGGGTTGGAGACAGTGGCATTGACAAAAAGGCAGGAGTTAGAGCTGGATGTGGCAGAGTTAAAGATGTTAAGATTTGCACTGGGTGGGACAAGGGTGGACAGGATTAGGAATAAGTATATTAGAGGGTCAGCCCAGGTTTGAAGGTTTGGAGACAAAGCCAGAGAGGCAAGATTACATTGATTTGGACATGTGGAGGAAGGCCTAAAATAAGGTTTATGGATGTGGTGAGAGAGGACATGCAGGTGGTTGGTGTGACAGAGCAAGATGCAGAGGACAGGAAGAAATGGAAACAGATGATCCGCTGTGGTGACCCCTAATGGGAACAGCCGAAAGAAGATGATGATGATGATGTTTTATTATCTCACAGGTAAGAAATCATTTATATTCTTAGCTGCAAAGCAGGAATTAAAATTATAAGTAAAATAAAAAGCAAATGGAGATGCATGCAATGGACGCAGAGTGAAAGGGCATGAAATGAAAAGAACAGCTTCCTCAAAAATTCATGTCCAAAAAGTTATTTTGTATTTTAACACCTTCACTAACATCTATTTTGCAACTGACTTCTGTGAACATCTCCTAAAGCAACCATCACCATTGAAAAGTAAGAATGACCAAAGACCAAATAGAGAGGATAGCTAATCTGCTGACATTCACCGAGTATTAATGTTCAGGTTGTCATATGTGGATGAATAAACAAAGTGTTTACACATATCTGAACATACAGAAACAAAACTATTTGTATTGCTTTTCCAGATATATGCAAAAACAATAAATATGTTTCATTGTTACCACTATATTGCCAAGGACAGGTGTACGTATCAAGCTTTTGGATAGAACACACTTTTTCATTTGATGTAATGGTATCACGGGGTAATAAAACAGACTTTAAAATGTAAAGTTAAAACTGGAAATCTTCTGAAGATTTCTTACTGAGACATTGCCATACTGTAACCAAGTACTGTTACAGTATGTAAAATGAATGTTGGTTGTTCTGGGTTCATCACTGGTAATATATAGTTCAAAGAAACAAATTCCGGGAGACCTGTTAGTAAAGTAGCTAATTAACTTGCTATCCATGCTGCACTCTTCTTAAAAACTCACACTACAAAATATGAAACCATTTTTTTTTAAGTTTATTATCATAGCCCTGCCTTGGATGGACATACGTTATTAAAACAAGTAAGTACATGATCAGACTTAAGCAAAATGCAATAGTTCAGAACAAGATAAAAGAAGGGTCGTCAAAATATCAGCTGTAGGGAAAGGTTTACCAGAAAGGACATACCTTTCAACCTCTTAGAGCAAGAAATCTGGATAAACCCAAAATTATAGGGGAACAAAGGTCCAAAATCAAGGACAGATTTTAAATTTAAAAAGTTGCTAGAATAGATTTTCACATTTTCTAAAGAATGCGAAATCTGAATCACAAACGTTTGCCATTAGTTAGTGATATCAACCCCTAATGACTTGCCCGGAAACCACAGCTTTTATGAAGAATAGATCAAATATTTCAGTCAAAAATCTGTTGAATTGAAGGGTATGACAAAGGGTGATAACTGCTCAGACAGTTACAAAAGAGAAACGTATTCATATGCATGTCGTTATATAAAGCATAATGATAAATATAAATATATATATAAATGTGTGTGTGTGTGTGTGTGTGTGTGTGTGTGTGTGTGTGTGTGTGTGTGTGTGTGTGTGTGTGTGTGTATGTGTGTGTGTGTGTACAGCTCTTCATGAAATTTTAGTGATTACCCTTTAAATAGGATTATAATGTACAAAAATAAGCTTTTAATACATTTTACAAAAGAAAAAAACGCACAAATACATACAAATGTTTCAACTGCTTTTCATGTCCTTGGTGTACAGAATGTGAATCTTGTCACTAAAAAAAAAAGTCAGCTTATGTTTTTATACTAAATCGTGCTTATCATCCTTGAGGGACTAGCTATTAAAAGTAAAATTCTAAACAAAAAAAGAAAGCAGTTCTAATGCAGAAGCTTTATAGAAAGGGTTACTATAAAAGTGGTAGCCACAAAACTATGTTATAAATGGCAACATAGTCATCATTGAAAACAGGGATAAATTCCTATGAAATAATTTAGGCTGGTTCAGCTTTTAGCAGAACTGCATGATTCCAAAGGACAAAGTAATCTCTCAGCATGTTTAGCAAAGGCCAAAACAGCAGACACCTACCCATATTCACCCTCTTTTGGGAACATCTTTGTGCCACAGTTGAAGTTTCACCAAGAAAGAATAAACCTTTCCTTATATAAGAAGCAACTTCTCTTAGCTTCAAAAGGATGATTTATTGAAACCAAATTCAAAAGAAAAGAAAAAGGAAAGATTCCCAAAGCAGTTGATCTGAAGAGTGGGTTTCCTCAAAGGGCACTCGCCTTCCAACCTAAGTTTACATTTCTGCTACATTTTGTGCATAAAGTATAAAACTGGAACAGTTACCATGTCAGTATAGACAGCATATGACAAATGTCTCACTGTATAAATTCAATAAGGCAGTGTTTCACTAAAATAAGATACTTCACATCAGTTATGTTGCAATTAGTAACAAGTGTACAATGAACTGATTTGCTAACTGAAGGTTAATACATTGTCAGTGATGATTTGCTTTAGAAAGCTGACTTTAGCAGACATACATAAAAACATATTATTGTATCAATCACCATTATTTTATTCTGAAAAATGGATAGTGTAACTTAACAAAACCACATTATATTCATTGCAACCACATCTGCAAATTATTTTCTGTTCATACTATGTTGTAAAGGGTATAAGTGCCCTCTTTATTCCTTGCCACTTTTAACACTTACGAACTAACAGTTAAGGAATGTCCCAGCCCTCTTACAAATGGTATTAATGGAAAACATATTTCTCATATACAAAAGAAAGGGGATATGCACCCAAAGGCATTGGGTCTTCATTTTAACATTCAAGCAATCAGTGTAGTGATTCTATTCTCATAACAATATAAATAGGGATTGGTACTGTAAAACTATTCCCAGTTTCTTATTTTAATGAGCATATTCATTACAAAACTTAAACTTCAGTCATATTACATATGTAGTTATAATGTTGCAAAAATATGTACAAGGGGTTCACTCTGTATCATGTAATATTCAGCACATAGTTTCAGCTAAATATATGCATAACACATAACATGCACATTTTGGAAGATGTACATTTTCTGAATCAAATGTCATGCTGAGAAGTACTGGAGTATTACTGCAGAATTAGGACCTTTAGCTCTCACGTCCTTCCATCAATAGGTAGCCAAATAGTAAAATATTAATTATGTAAGAAGTTCGCTCTCAAATTTCAGTGAAAGGAGCAGTTAACCAAAGCTACAAAATACATTATTTTTTTCACTTATGCTTATCTAAGGAATATTAAACGCTATGTATGCTACTTGCAATTCCTAACCAAAAGTTCTGAGCAGTAGTCACATAAAATAGTTCCTTCTTTGTATTGCACAATAAGAGACAGAGATGTTTACAGTAAATAAAATGTAACTTACAGTCAGTGAAACTATTGAAGAGTTTCTCTCTCTTTTTTTAATAAACATTAGAATTGCCTAATTATGATTTCACTATAACAAATTACAGTATTAGTAAACTTCTACATTCTAGACTCATGTAATAGCATATATACTAAAATCAGTTAGTTCAGTGTATGTCCATGAGAAATTGTAAATTAAGTATATGAAGCTAAGGTCTTGGGATTCCCAGCCTGTCTGAGCCTAGTCTGAATAAAACATAGATAGACAGACAGATAGACACAACTTTATGCTAGGCTTATCATGTAAGTCCCTGCTCAGTTTGCAAGATAATCAGTATTAAGTGCTTGACAGGAGTGACAAGAACATTAAGTCAGACTGGTTAAAAGTGTATATGGCTAGGTATCTTATTGTCCCCATGATCATTGGCTTAGTGTTATTCATATGTTTCCTATAGACAGATTAATAGATATTATGGAGCCTGGACAAATATTTGCCAACCAAAGAGAGAAAAGCTGATACAAACAAAACATTCAGTAAAATCTGCAAGAAAGACCCAGCCAATCTAGAGTCTACATTGTGTAATACCTTAAACCTCCTGTAGAACAGGCCCAGGGGATACATGCAAATGACCCCTTAAGATGAAAGGTTTCAGCTACATGGCTTCTGAATGCCAATGGCTTTTAACTTCTTACTTTTTAAGCCTTTATGGGCACATTCAAGCCAATGGAGTCAAACCCCAAAATCTGTAGACATGCATGTTTAGTTTTTTGAGGTTTTTTTACCTCTTCAGTACAGTATAAGTCTGGCTATAATTTAGAAACACAGAGTTTAAAATCTAGCTTAGTCTAGTTTATTTTCAAAGAGTAAAACAAGGCAAGGATTAAATTGACTTTTGCTGCAATTATATCAAACATCTGTGACACATAGTTTCATTTACATTTATTGTAGACAACATCCTTGATAGCCATTTATGTCAAATATTTGTAGTAAGAGTCATAAACAGTGTGAATGAATCATACAAATTTGAAAGTTGGAGGTGCATCAAATGGGCAGCCCTTTACATGCGCCAGTAAAATTCTACTTTGCTAGTAGAACAAACTTCTACAAACTATTCCACTAAATTAAGCATTCAGCAGTTCAGCATTCTCAGGGCTTTAAAAATCTATTTAGTTGTACTGTAACATAATTTATTAAAACAGATTTTCTTCTAGAACTGCTTTGAAAAAGTATTGAAGGCAGAACTACAGGGTGCAGATAACTGAGTAATTTTGTATAACATATAAATAAATATGGTATAAACTTGGTCCTAAAATGTCAGTAATTAAATTTAAACTATCTCTAAGCTACCTAAAAGGCAAGTTTACATACAAATTAATGCAGTCTCCATCCGCTCGCCGTGGAACTGATAATCCTTTTGTATTCTGTTGAGATACAGATTGCATTTATTTCAATTTAAAGCACTGCACTGTCATTTATAGTTTCTCATGTCTCTTAAAATTTACATGTTCCTTGTTTGTTTTGTTTTTCTCTCTTCCACTAAATAATACCCAGTGCCATCTGTCAGGCAGCTGCTCCAACACATCCAATGGCTGTCCATATCCAGCTGGCACAGACTGCCCAAAGAGTTGGAATCTTCTGCCAAGCAGGGGGTGGCTCCCTGGTGACACAAGTAGGAACAGATGAAAACAAAGGCTGCTGGCTGTGTTTGCTCTGCAGTTTTCAATAATCATGATGGATTGCCTGAAACCTAAGGTTAGCACAACATCATTACATTTAATTATCCCTTGGTAAATTGATGCATGAGTGGACAGGCCTGAAAATTAAAACATACAATTTATGCTTTATAATAACTAAAATTAGTGTATCAAATTATCTAATTATTTAAGAGAAGGAGAAAGAATCAGAACAACGTGAAAAGTTAATGCCAAGTATAAGGATCCAAACCAATGCTTTCTTCTCTTAGTAATCTCTTTGGGTTCTCCTTTTATCTGCTTATTTGCTTTAATTTACAGTGGCATTCACGCTAGTAAAGGGCAATGCACAAAAATCTACATACAAAAAATAGATTATTTTGAAGGCTTCAGAAACAATATGATTATGTGACCTTGAATAAGATACTTAGTGTTATTTGATAGAAACTCAGGCAGATGGTTGCAATGCTTACCTGCAGAGTATCTTATTTGTTGGAGAGACTGAAACATGTAATAGCAAATTAAGTTTTATGTTTCCATGCATCTTTTTTGTGTTTGATGTGTTATCTAAGACAAATTAAATCCACCCTGAGCTAGGACATCACCTGGATGATACAAATCTCTGCTTTATTAAATGGTTAAATAAACAGTTAACAGGTAGGATTTGGATTCTTTCCTCCAGTTTAAGGCACTGAACATTCAAAAATTCCACAGTAAATTGATTGCTTTGCTACATACAATTGAAAGATTCAGAAATTAAGATCATTCAACTGTACAAATTTAGAAAGACAGGATGAGATGAGCAATTGAAAGAGGTTCTATAGACAGAGGATTCTGAGTGGTTCTAGATCACACACACAGCTAGTTTGGTGCAGCTAGACTTCACATTATTGGGTTATTACAGAAAATGTGGCATGTCTTCACATGTGACCACTAACCCTTAGTGGTCACCAGTGTAGTTATGAAGTGGTATGGAGACTTGATGCAATATTTAAATGCTGCTGACAGTTTCCAGTGATATCTACTAGGCCACCTTGTAGAATTTCTGGAACCAGGATCTAGTATAGGCCCTTTATATCTTCCATGTAACACCTGTCCTCTTATGCAAGTCAGCTGTTTAGAAAATGACTTCTTTTTGTTTACAATTATTTATTTACTTATTTAATACTGTTTTTTGATTGAAGAATGTTTTTGCACTTTTTTTCTCTCCAGTTCCTTCATTCTGACAGTTCTCCCAATGCCCCATGTCCTTCAGTGGTCTACCAGCTCACCAATCTACCACAAGTCCAATACCCAAATTTATGCCATGGCCAGCAAGGATCTTATAGACATCCTGGGGTACTTGTTGTTGTCCTATATCAAGCTGGGGGGGGTTGTTATTGACCCTACCCTGTTTTTTCCATTCCTCCTCCCTTTTGGTGTGAGACCAATGGTACATCAAAGGGGCAGACATAGTTCATAGTTCATAGTTCATAGTTTAGTACTAAGCTAAATGCCCTTGCGAGCCATTTTAAGCCTAGCCACGTATCCCTTGTGAGACTCAAACCCTGCACCTTGTGTTTGTAAGGCAAACACCTTAGCCATTAAGCCAAGTCCAATGTTAATATGCATTTAATGGAGATGTATGGCTTTTCACTGTGCTTCATCAGCAGCTCAGTCATGCCTCCACCCTTTTCTTCTTTTAGACCACATTTTCCTATCATGCTTTCTCCAGCTTCCACCAGGAATCATCACAGTAGATGTCTGCAGGCTTGCTCTCCCTCCCAGTGATAGTAACACCCATCCTTCACTGCTGCTCTGCCAGTCAACTGAACCACTAGTCGAACCCAGGTCATCTGGGTCATAGTCAGAGTTTTATCCCTCTACACCACGAGAGTGACTTACTTGAAGAATGTTCTGGTATTTAGGCCCTACAAGTTACAGCAGACTTTCACCACTATGTTCTAAACTACTTGTCTGACCTAATTTGCTTCAAAACTTTTGCTGTCATGTCATGTGGGTAGAATTTCTAAGTTACAGCAGAGATTTTAACATATATACCCGCGACTTTGAATATGCAAGTTTATCAATTCTGGTTGATAGTAGGACTTGCTTTAATGTATCTCTGAGTATGATAATAATGTCTTAACATATTTGTGGAATCTTTCACTGGGTAACACAAAGTAGAAGCAATTCATCTACATCACCTCTAGCTTCCTCAACTGCTCAGCCTTTACTGCCCAGGTTTTTGTACCATACAGTAGTACTACTCGCACCACTGTTTTGTACACCTGACACTCTGTGCCAGTTAACTGCAGCCCCTCTGATTCTAGGTTTGACATCTTCATTCAGACATCCCTTCTCTTAAATCACCCCTCCTGAATAAATAGGATGTCCAGTCATCTACTTCAAAGCTCCATCCTGTCAGTGAACTTACATTAAGTGTAGCAATTTTTAGTTCATGTTTGGCAAGTTGATTGGTTTTACGTCGAGCTTTTGCTCAACAGTACTATCCTGGGTGATCCAAGCTGGACAACTGGACTGGCCAGACATTATTGACCTAGTGTGGCTGGGCTTTATGAAGGGCACACACTGGCTAATAGGGGCACATACACCCCTGGAATAGGTCGGAGAAGGCTAGGTCCTCAACCCACTTATCACCAGCAAATACCCATGCCCATTTGGTCACATTAGTCAACACCACCGAACCACCTTGAGCCATATTTTACACCGTCAAGTGGCGAGCCCTGCTATGGCATGGTGCACAGTTTGTGATCCATATTCTCCTATGTTGAGGATACTGTGCACCAGAGTAGATGTTCAAAGCCATTGATCTATACAACTCTTTACTCTGTAGGGCACCATGTAGAGTCTGTGCTTCTCCCACAGCTCCATAGTATTATGACTGAAGAAAATGCAATTCCAATCTGCATGCAAATCCTTAAGGGAAAAATGGTAATCATGGATGCAGTTTATAACTGAATATCCATATTTAAGTATGTGAAAATTTCAATAATAAATGTCAAAAGGGGATTGAGATGTTACTGTGCTGCCCAGATGGTGTGTTAACAGCTCATAAATCATGTGGATGTGGTCTAGATTCTACAAAACTTTTAACCATAATGAACACACAAGAAGAAAAGGTAACATATGACCTATAACTTTCTGTGACTAGGTCATTAAGATTTAAAGATATGCCCCAAGATTCAATAAAATCTGTGTAGGCTCTGTGTAGAGCCTACACAGAACGTACCCATGTACACAGCCATGGTTCCCCCTCAGCAGCTCGCCATGCATATTAATCATGGTGCACTGTTGAGGGAAATCACAGTAACACTGATATTGAGTCCATGCAAGCAATAGTCTAGAGGCCGTCCTGTGCTTGTGGTCTGTCCAGAAAAATCCTGGACAGATGATAACCACAGGACAATAAACGTTTTTTTTTTAATCTCCTATATATATCTAAGAATAGAAACTAGATGTAATCAATTGTATTTTTTTATTCTGCTTGTTTGCACAATGCGGTGCTTAGTTATTTCTAGCAGCTCTTAGACATACACAGCAGACATCTGCTATACTTCTAAAAATAGAAACTGGATGTAATCAATTGTATATTTTTTTCTATTCTGCTTGTTTGCACAGCATGGCCCGGTGCTTAGCAATGCTAACAGGTACCTTAGTAGTATATGTGAAGAAATAGTGGTTTCCTCTACTATCCAAGTGGCTAGATAGGTTGTGTGATGACGTAGTAGGTCCTGGGTTTGAGTCCTGAGCAGTCATAACTTTTAAATTTATTGCTGTGAAAATGTGTCAGGTGATTGAAATGTCATTTTAATTTAAAATAAAAATTGTTACATTTAGAAAAGCTGCACAATGCTAAGCACTGCTTAAACATGGTCAACTGTCTATTCCTATTTGTGCATTGCTAAACTCCATTTAAATATGGTTGTGTGAGTTTGCCCGATGCTAAGCAACATGGCGCTTTTTTGAAAGTTACAATATGGCATGTAAGGCCAGGAATGCAGCCTATATAAAGGCCAATAGGCAGGAATTTCACACAATTCATTGAAGTCTACACTTGGCTGCCGATATGCCTGGTGGTGTTGGATAGGGAGCACAGGAGTCCAAAGTGTTTGTTGGACTCCTGGTGAAGAAATATGAACCCCAGCTGCTGCAGGACAATTACCAGGGCTCAGAATGTAAGTCTGAAGCCTGGGATCAGTGGGCTAGGGAACTTGCTATTGCTACTGGTATCCCCTGCACTGTTGATCAGTGTTGTCACCACTATGATGACATGAAGCATAGAAACAGGCATATTAATCACGGTGCACTGTTGAGGGAAATCACAGTAACACAGATATTGAATCCATGCAAGCAATAGTCTAGAGGCTGTCCTGTACTTGTGGTCTGTCCAGAAAAATCCTGGGTCCAAGAAGCTTGGGCTGGGCAGACTTCACAGATATGTAAGTATCTTTGGCAGTAGTTTTGAAATGTCCAAGCTGAATCTGTGCAAAACGGGTGTGCATAATGGTTTGCATCTCTTACAACAGCTCCAGACGAGAGGGCTCGAAATGTCCAGCCCCATGCAGGGTGCCTGGCTAGGATGAGGCATGAGTGTGGTAAGTAGGGAAACATCAAAGTAATAACCTAATGAATAACGTACTTTTATAATAAATTATTTATGGAATCTGCAGTCTTAACAGTTGGGTATGACGTACCTGAGACATGTAATATGTTTAGCAATGTGTCACTGCCTACCTGAAATGGTAAAGCAAGTTAAATCAAGTAAACATTCATTACTGTGTAGTATTGCTTCCAAACATCAGTTTATGTTGGGGTCTACCTAGATTAACAGTCACTATTCTGGTCTGCTCATTGTGTGAAATATGCTGCAGGTTGCACTCAATTACTGCCAAAGATATATTGGTTATTTCTTAGAAGTCTTACATAGCTATCCATAGTGTACATGCCAGACTTGAAGCAACAGTAATCAATAGATTTTAAAGGCCGATGGTGCTGTGATATGTAATGTTTTCAAATAATAAGTGTACACTGTTCCTGTATTCACTACATGCGTGTTCTAATCTGACACCAGTCAACTATTAAATTAAGTGCACATTTTTTCCCTCTAATCACAGCTTGTGGGTTCTAATCCCTTGGCAGCCAACTATGAAATCACCAGCTGTCTAATCTACTTGGTGTACATAAACATACCCCTCAACTGTCACGATTTTACAGAATGTAATGAATAATGCCTCATATGTGTGGTCCTTGATTAGCACATAAATTACATTACTTGGAATGCCATTTATTGGAAAATCCGTTATCAGAACACCTTGCTACTAATGCATGCACACACTATATACAATTGTTCAGTGTAGTTGTGCCTCTGTACCACCATGTGTTAGAGCTTGGCCCATACTGTTCCATGCTAACAGGTTGAGAGCTATGTATGTGCAGTATAATCTCTACATTAGTTGCATTCAGTGTACTCACAACTTAAATTGTATGTATGTAGATGTATGTAGTAATAGTCTGTGCAGTAATATTACCTGCGAAGTTACTAATGGTATTTTTCTATCTCTCACCCCAGCCCTTCTTTTCTTTAATTTATTAATGTTATTTATTATTATAATTTCATATTAAGATATATATTTTTGTAGCAACCTCTTATGTTGGCCTTATGTATAATTTCATATTGGTTTGCTGTCAAAATAATGTTACTAACATTATTTATTGTTGTTTTCCTTATAATAATCCATCATATTTCATTTGATTTATCATTACTATGTTCTATAATGTTAATATTAACATTTGTTTGGTTATGTTTATTCTCACCTTATGTTTATATTTATTTTCTACAGCGAGACAAGGTAGGCCAGTTCCTGGTGATCCACCTACCTTGGATACCCTGGCAATGGCTCCGGGGCCCAGAATGTCTGGGTCACAGCCTGGTGGAGCCCTCTCTGCTGCCCATGCACTACTTGCTGCGTCAGGTAGTTCTGCCCTAGTGGCTGGGGTTGGCCCCACCTCTGGGGGTGATTATGTCACTAGTGCGGAACTGCCAGGCATGGTGAATGGGCTGCTGTGCCAAATTCTCGATGCTTGTCTACCCCGGATGGAGAGCATGCTGTCCATCCTGGTGGGGCAGCCTCACCCTGCATGCCAGCATCAACTACTACCTCTACAGGAGCAGTTCTGACAGTCCCATGGGTGAGGACTTGACTCACACTGCTACCATGTCTGGCGTTCACGGGACTGGGATTCAACAACACCCTCCCCAACCAAGGTGTTTACCCTCCGCTGGTTTGCCATACACCAACCCTGTCTGCTGTCTTGTCTGTCTGCAAAAGCTTCCTCACTTTCCCAACTTATCTTCCCCACACGTACCTATGCCCCTTCCCCAACATTCCAGTCTCATCTTAAAAAAAAAATATCAACACATACATATCTCTCTATTTTGCACGTGTCCACTGGACACACTTAATTTGGTCCAAGTGGCATGACAACACACTTCTGTTGTCCTCACCCCTTACTCGGGGTGGGGGTGACAGTCCAAATTCAGCTAAAAAAATATGTTAAAATGCATAGTTGTTGCTGTACAAGAAATGGATAGCTATGGTTCTGCCCTACACCCTTCCTGGACATACCTACCTGCCTTCCACTATGTTTTCCCCCCTGCTTATACCCCTTTTGACCAGTGTTCTATCACCCCATTTTCTTTTTTTTTAAAGAGCCACGTCACTTAGTTATGCTAAATAGTACTAAAGGGGGACGACAAACAGGGAAGAGCATGCAGAATTGTGGGCTGACCTGGTTCATGTTGTGAATGTTATTGGTTATTAGAGTAGGAAATATGAGCAGGTGCAACACCGTGCCACCGGTATGATCAATGCCACAAGCAGAAGAGCAGTGGCTGTGAACAGGGATCGTGGTGTCACTGGTGGAGGGCCTGTGGCAGAACAACCACTGTCAGCCACTGAGGAATTCCTGGTGAACCTAGGAACACAGTACAGCTCCCAGGCATCCATCACACAGTATGTTGTGGATGTGGGTACCACCATTTCCACGCAAGAGGAGCATCTAGGTATGCTTAGTTGAATCAGCACTGGAATACTGTAGCATTCAGTGTGTCAGTGTATACATAGTATTATGTGGGTGTCATGTGTATTTGTTTGGGGGGGTGAGCAGCACTTTGAATGTCATGCTCAGATTGTGACCAACATACCAATATAGTAGCTACTGCAACTGTGGGTCTTTGGATGTAGTACGCTGTTATAGTGCAACATATGGTGCTGTTTACATTACCTCTCCCTCAAATTTTCACAGGACCATCAGGAACCAGACTAGGTCATGCTCCTGCTCCTGGAAAGCACAACACTGTTTTCTTAGAGATGTAGATTTAGTGCAGTGTATTCAGTAAAGTGTCATTCCAGGCCTTCAGGCTCCATTGATGTACTGTCTGCATGGTTGCCAACTGCACAGATATTTTCTGACTGTACACAGTTTAGACTCATACCTATGCATTGCAGGTGTGAGCACATTGATAGATTTCACAGTATTGTCAGGACATTCAAAAACTAGAATGGTGGTACAACACGACAATCGAAGCCAACTGGATAAAAAACCTTTATTGTAGTGACATCCAAGTAAGCGCTTTTGCGTTATTACTAACGCTTCTTCAGACTTTACATTCCACAATCAAAAATTCATTTAAATACCCTTTCTCTTTTTAAAAGAGCCAATCAAAGCATGTTGCAGCTTTAAAGAAACATTTCATTCTGTTAATAACATTAATTCTAAAACATCTAAATAACCTCATATTAAAATGCTATCATGATATAAAAACATCAAATATGTCAAAAAAGTATATCTATATATATATATATATATATATATATATATATACATATATATAAAAAACATTTGTATATGCAGGAAATATATATGCATAAACATGTATATATATATATATATATATATATATATATATATAAAACCATGTATATATAAAAAATCAATGATAAAAAATATATATATATATATATGGGTTCATATGATACCGTCGACAACTGACTAAATCGACAACCGGCCCTGCAGCACCAATTTACCGAAACCGCACAGCATCGACAGTTGAAATAACCGACACCGACTCTACTCTAGTGGACAAGGGACATGGTCTGAATGAGAAGGTTTCTTTGAAACCTTTTTTAAAGGACCGATACTTGAAACACTGATTTAGTTTTACAAATACATACCCCTTTTTATATATGTGCATATATATATATATATATATATATATATATATATATATATATATATATATATATATACATATACTTATTTATATTTTTTTATAAGTATGTATATATATATATATAGATATATATATATGGGTTCATATGATACCGTCGACAACTGACTAAATCGACAACCGGCCCTGCAGCACCAATTTACCGAAACCGCACAGCATCGACAGTTGAAATAACCGACACCGACTCTACCGACAACGAGCTACACCGACATCGCGTATTACACCTAACGGGTATTAACATGTGTGAGGTAGGGAAGGTATTTATAATGTTAGACTGAGTGACATAAGTTTAGCAATACCTCCCCTACCTCACACATGTTAATACCCGTTAGGTGTGTCTGCGATGCCGGTGTAGCACGTTGTCGGTAGAGTTGGTGTCTGTTATTTCAACTGTCAATGCTGGTTTCGTAAATTGGTGCTGCAGGGCCGGTTGTCGATTTAGTCAGTTGTCGACGGTATCATATGAACCCATATATATATATATATATATATATATATATATATATATATATACATACTTATAAAAAAATATAAATAAGTATATGTATATATATATATATATATATATATATATATATATATATATATATATATATATATATATATATATGCACATATATAAAAAGGGGTATGTATTTGTAAAACTAAATCAGTGTTTCAAGTATCGGTCCTTTAAAAAAGGTTTCAAAGAAACCTTCTCATTCAGACCATGTCCCTTGTCCACTTGCAGTTTAATTATCCATTTACCTTCTTGTTTCTCTGTAAAGTTCCTGACATCACCTAACCTAACAGTAGAATATATAAGTTGGAGTACAAGGAACTTAAAAGTATATGTACTGTCATTACATAATACATGTTTAGCTAGTGCATTGGTGTCATCTTCCCTATCAATGGCGTATGTATGTTCTCTGACTCTCTCTCTGAGGGCCCTATTTGTTTTCCCTACATAGAAACACTTAGACTTCTGGCACATAGCTAAATAGACTAAATTTCTCGATTTACAATCTGTATAATGGTGAAAAGTATATCTATTCCCTGTATCTGGATGAATAAAACTGTTGTCATTCAACATATAAGGGCATTGATTACAGGTACGACATGATAGTGTTCCTTTTCTCATAGAACGTGAAATATCCTTTTTCCTACCTTCATAGCATAAGAGTTTTTTTAATGATTTGGTGTTTTTGTAGCTCATCTTGGATACTTCACCAACTATTTCCTTAATCTCATCATCTAGGCATAACATACTCCAATGTTTCTTAATAATGCCTGTTACCTTCTTATTATTATTGGTATATGGAATCACTACTCTAGTATTACATGTTGATGTTCTGCTTACATATGCATCTGATCTATCTTTGCTAATATATGGTTTGCCAATAGTTCCTCTAATTGATTCATCTATTGGTAGCAAATCCCTACCGTGGTAACCCCTGTTAATTAATTCTTTCTTAACTGCATCTCGAGCTATATCAAAAGTTCGATCTTCACTAGTTAAGCCAGATGTTCTCAAGATCTGACTCTTTACTATATTTTTATGTATGTATCGGTGGGTGCATACTATCCCTGTGGAGAAAAGCATTTCTTCTACAGGGTTTCCTGTATACCTCTGTTGTTATTCTACCATTGCCTTTCTCAAGCCATACATCTAGGAATTCAATCTCATGGGTTGAATATTTTTCAGTGATACGTAAAAATGATGTAGTTCCATTAATGTACTGTATGAACTCCTGAAGCATATCAAGGGATCCTCTCCATAAAAGAAAAATATCATCCATGAAGCGTTTATAAAATATAATATGTTCAGAGAAATGCAAATGTTCAAGGACATAGGTGGTCTCCCAATATGCCAGAACTAAATTTGCATACGAATTGGTGCATGGAGTTCCCATAGCTACCCCTGTGACTTGTAAATAATACTTTTCATCATAGCTAAATACATTATTTGATAAAATCAATTCCATCAACATTGCATTTCTAACTATCTGTTCCCTGTTCATCCCTTTCTGTATCAAAAATAACCTTAAATACTCTACCCCTACATCATTAGGGATATTCGTAAATAATGAGGTAAAAATCCAATGTTACCATATAATCAATGGCTTCACTATATACAGGATCATTGTAACAAGATAACATTTCTAAAAATTGCTGTGTATCTCTAATAATGGACTCAGTTGAATCTACTATAGATTTTAATAACTTCTCTACATATATGGACATTGACTCGGTCATCCAACCCTGACTAGATACAATAGGTCTAAACTGGGGGTTAACCAATGTTTTATGGATTTTAGGAAGACCTCTGAAGGTAGGAACTAATGGTTTGTCAATAGAAAAATAATTGTATAACTTCACATCAAATATAATACACATTAGCATATCATATAACTGACTGTGGACATCTTTAATTATTCTATCTAAGTCATATCCAGTCAATAACCGATATGTGTTTGAATCAGATAACATTTCATTCATACTATTATGGTAGTAATCAAAATCAAGTACAACAATGGCAGCACCCTTATCAGCTGGTCTAATTACGATGCTATCATTGTTCTGTAACAATTTTAGTGCTTGTATTTCATTACTATTTAAATTATAATATTCTGGTCTAACATCATTCTTATTTATTTCAAATAGTCTAAGTAGGTCACTCTCACATGCCCTCTCAAAACTTTCAAGTAAAAGATGTAATGCTGGTGTGTACATGGTGGGTTTTCTAAACATTTCACTTTGTCCATCTATCTTGTTACCAAACTGCAATTTCAAAGCCACATTCCTTAAAAGACATTTTAAATCAACATTTAACTCAGTTACATCTACATTTTTAGAAGGTGTAAACGATAAACCTTTGTTTAATACTGATTTCTCAAAATTAGTTAATACATGCTGTGATAAATTCACTATTAGGTCCTGTTCACATGCCTCAATGTCTTTCTTTGAAACTTGTGTGGTTCTTCCATGTTCTTGCATTTTTGCTGCCTCAAGGACTCCATGTCGATCGACTGCTTTCTTGAATGGTAACGGAAAATGGAAGTTAGATAATTCGCCAACTGGTGACGAACAAACTACTTCAGATGGCTTCTCCTTCCTTCTAACATCAGGGCTGTTCGAACTTCTAGTGGAAACTGATATTTCTGAAGCTTGGCTGCTTGCAGAGGCCTATTCACATCTTGATGTTTTAACACTGAAGCATCTGTGTTATTTGAGCATTTTATAATTCATTTCTTGGTCATAGTTTCATTCCCAGGCTGCATCTAGCTCTAAAAGTTTTCTTAGAAGTATAGTTACACATGTTAGGTGTAAGCTTTGCAAGACAGTACATTAGTCCTAGAATTCCCAGTAGTGACTGTTTGTTTTGTCATTTGGACAAATGATCTGACTTTTCTGTCAGGATTCAATCAGTCTGTTGTTAAAATGTGACCATGTACTTCAGACATGTCAAACATATTTTATATTTACCCTTATTTAACTTGAATTATGTAGCTTTACCAGTATGATGTCACATTGTTTTCATCCCCACACTTATAGGTTATTTGTTACATCTAAAATACATTCCAAGCCTTCAATTACTTGTGCACCAGGTCTTTGGAATATGTTGGGTACAAATAAAATGCTAGATGGATGAACAATTATTTAAATAATTTCTACTTAGAATATAATTTAAACATTGTTGCTTAGCTGTTTATTTCACTGTGGAAATACTGTATTGCTGTTTCATTGAATATCACACACATAAGATGATATCACTTGCCTGGTCTACTTAGTCATCTTGCCAAATATTCACAGCACAAACTCATCCTCAGTGTTGGATATTCTGGAGCCTATCTTGACAACTGGCTCATATATTTGTATTTCTGAATATGTGTCTTCAAACACCTCTGCTGCGTATCAGCTCTAGTGGAGGCCAACATTCTCTAGTCTATGAGCCAACAACTAGTGCACCCTAAAGCTGGTATTTTCCATTACTGCCTAGCAGTTGTGACCAAACAACTTAAAGAATGAATTACCATTAATTTATAGAAAATACAACTGACTGCTCCCCACCACCACCACCACAACTACCACAACCACCACCGGTAGACACCTTCCAAGCAAGAAGATGCAAGCAAGAATCATTCTGCAGGTAGATATTTCTGTTACTGCCAAACAGCTGTGATTTAGCTGTGACTACTAATTCTACAATGGCTAGAACCTACAACTAACAAATCAGTACCTATTTCTGCTGTCATCACCAACACAACCAGAATACAGACACCTGCCAAATAAGAAAGGGAACTCAACAGTCACTCAAAGAAAGATATTCTTTGTTCCTACCTAACAACTATAATGCAAATATAATGAAACAACTGAGACACTGAATTACTACTAATTCTACAACCCCTACAGCATATAGCTAGCACATTTGGCTCCTGGTTTCCTCCAGCATTAGGAAGAACCCTTGCAAGTAAAAAGAAGCAATCAAAATCATATTTTAAGGCTGTTATTCTGAGGTACTGATATCGCTATGCAAGACTGATATGTACTGCTTTAGGGAGTTACTCCCCTTTCCCCATTGTTGTGCAACCTTGGAGGAGTTGATATATGTAAGTCTGGGAAGTGTGAAGTGTTTTGTCCCATACAACAGGGGTAATAGGTGGCAAGCCTTCTCATGCAAAAAATGAAGGGTTTTGGTAAGTTTTTAATCGATTGTGATCAAAGACTGTTTCTTTAAGCAATTGCTCCTCTTTTGTTATGGATGATGGTGGTGATTAAGCAACCTAAAGGCTAATTAGCAACAATTCCTGCAATACCTAAAGTAATGATGTTATAAGTGGGCTATCCTATGCTGTCTTTGTGCTTAACTGTTGAGAGTTCTATGTTAAAGGTAGACCGTGACCTTTGTTTTTTAAGTCTGAGGTATCTTCCTGTTTACTGGGTAGATTACAAGTTTACACCAGATTAATAGCTTTTACTTCACAAAACTGCTTATAGCTGTCTTTATATTAACAAACTATATTGTCTGTTTTTAATATAATTAAAGTTTTACAGGTAGCTTGGTGTCTGGTATAATTTTAAACAGACTTGTCTGCATCCTTTATGTTGATAGTCATGTTGATTTTTTTGTCTTGCACCTGGCTGAGGATCCAACCTTTCCACTTCACTTTACTTCACTGCACTTGGCTTCATTCCATACTTTATCCTTTTCCTCCTTCTATTACATGATCACATATTGTGCTTTCCGCTGACTTTTGATATTTACAATATTCAGGTATCCTACACTTAGTAACAATAGGATTAATACCTATACTTTACAGACTACATATTTTATCCTTCTTGTGATGATATGGGCAAGTGCCAGCATAGCCAGATGGAGTTTTGTAAAGAATGATATGTCCTTTGAATATCAGGCTGATTTATACAAGATGATTGTGTTACAAATGTATTAGAACTGTATGCCATTTTTAAATCAAACTGCTTTATACAGATGCTTGTGCTGAAAATGTGTTTGTGAGGTTTGCTTATGTTAAAATGTATCAACAGTGCACCCTGTTAAAAGGAAAAGAAATGTACATGTATTATTGCAACTGAATTAAATGTATATGTTTTAGTAGAGGACACTAGGACAGCAAAGGTTAACCTTAAGAAAAATAAGGAAAATGTAAATAAGCTGTTAAACCATTAAAACAGCACACCACAGTGCTGAATAGGACCGGAAGCACTGGGTCTGGGAAAGAGCCTTTGTTCATTAGCTCAGTGAAAAGAGGGAAGGGCCCAGGCATTGCCATAAACATTTGGATGTGTATTGTGGGCATCTGTGCTAAATTTCTGTCTCAGCTTCAAAGGGGAATACTGTGAGAACCTAGAGTCAGGTGACCAGATGAGGTCATTCTGCCAACCCTCTTAAAAATTATATTTTAGACATTAAAAAGAGAAATCTTGGAGTATTGAGTACTGTGTTTGGGAAGCCTGACTAGACTAGAAAGGCCCTCACCCACAGCATCTTGCCTTGTGTTAGTAAGTAACTTAACTAGGGAACAATAAAATTCTCTTAGATTCAGTCAGGAATGTAATGAAGCTTAGTTTAGAGAGTGTGTTTCTTTATTTGTATGAGTCTGTCCATCAATGTTTATTTCAGTATTTTCTCTGATTTGAACTCTGTGATTTACTGTAAATATATATTCAGCATTTTTATGCTCTTTTATTATTAATTATTAAATATATTTAAACTTTTATTTTGGCTGGTCCTTATAGAAAGTATTTAACTTTTGAGAGTACTTATATTTATTTGGTGACACTGTGTGGGCCACTCCAGAAGGCCAAGCAATCTTGGTGAACTACTACCATTTTTTATTAGTATTATTACACAGTATAATTGGACACCATTTTAAGACCCTTATAGTAACTCACTGGTGGCTGTGTTAACTACCTTATAGTCTGGGCAAAGCTGGTAGAGTGGGTAATCTGTGCCAGCCTTTCCCAGGTGTGTGTGTGTGTGTGTGTGTGTGTGTGTGTGTGTGTGTGTGTGTGTGTGTGTGTGTGTGTGTGTGTGTGTGTGTGTGTGTGTGTGTGCGTGTGTGTGTGTGTCAAAATTAAATCTTAAAGAGTGTGTGTGTCAGCTACTTGGGGCAGGGACATGAAGCACACTGGGTTTACAGAGAGAGAGTGCTGGAGGATTTGGCTTGGACACTTGGCTGAGGACCTAACCCTACAGCTGTCCAAGTGGGGAGTTTTACTGGAGGGGGACAGATATAGAGACATCCAGACCCTGGGCTGAGTGTGTTCCCTGTGTGCTCTTAAGGGAAATTGTACTTGATGCAGAGAGGTTTGCATCTGGAAATACTGAGTGTATCTATTTGTATTCCAAGTGCACCTCCCTCTCCAGTGTCAGTGGTGAGGATTCAGGCTCTTGATTACTGGTCCAGTGACGGGATGACACATATTGGTGGCCATCCTATATTTGGTAGCAGTGGTGGGCATCACATATTGGTTGACAGTGGTGGGATCATCACATGCTCCACACATTGTTGAGCAGTTGTGTGGATATTGAATTTCTGTAGCCTGTAAGCAGTGGTGACTAAAGAAGGTGTTTGTACTCTCAAGGAGCCACATGGTGGACATTCAGAGTTTCATATCACAATAGTTTTATTTATTTACTTTTTGTTAGCTTAGTTAATAAGGGAGAGCAGGAAAGGATGTCAGCAGAGGATTAAGGCAAGCTGAGAAGGAACCAGTTGGCTGAGATGTGCCAAGCCAAAGGAGTGATGCATGCCAACCTGAGTAAAGGGGAAATGATTGCAGCCTTAATCACAGCTGCATCACAGACCAGAAACCAGGAAGACAACCAGACTAGCATTGGGGATATACAGCTCTCAGAAACAGGATAGTTCAACGTTTAAGAAGAAACATTGAGAAAATCCAAGGACAAACATGGTCCAAAACTGAAAAGAATTTATTGAAACACGATAACACAACAAATGAACTGAATTGACTTAGGTTTCGTCCTTACTAAAGACTTCTTCAGAATACATACTAAATCCATACTAGCCTATTTATAATAACACAAGCCACACCCCCTAATAATACAATTAATTAATCAATCTTAAAAATCACTTCCTATACATAAAAAGAAGAAGAAGTCTTTAGTAAGGACGAAACCTAGGTCAATTCAGTTCATTTGTTGTGTTATCGTGTTTCAATAAATTCTTTTCAGTTTTGGACTACGTTTTTCCTTGGATTTTCACAGTTCAACTTTTCCTCAGAGAACTTAAAAATCCATCTGGAGTTAAAGAGACTTGAACTGGAGCTCAAATGTTTGGAATTAGAATCAGCAGAGAGACTGCGGTGTTTAGAGGTTGAAGTAGAATCAGCAGAGAGACTCCAATGTTTGGAAGCCAAAGAAAATGAGAGGCAGAGGCAACATGAAAAGGAAGTACTGACTCTTCACCAGGGTCATGGGGGTAATGGGGAAGGGAGTAACCATACCCCAGAAGCAATAAAGGTCAGTAAACTTCTTCTACCAAGAAGGCGATAATGTTGATAGTTTTATTTATATATTTGAAAGAGTATGCAAACAGTATAATGTTGACCGAGGGCTCTGGGTACAGTTCCTCACCCCCTTACTCCATGGTAAAGCTGTAACTGTTGTTTCTAAATTGTCTGATACTGATTGTTTACATTATGAGAAAGTTAAGCAATGCTTATTACAGTGTTTTAAGTTAATACCTGAGACTTACTGAAAAAAGTTTTGTGAGCATAAATGCAAGGCAGATGAAAATGCATGTGATTATTTTGCTGAACTAAGCACTTATTTTCATAGGTGGGTGAGTGGGTGTCAGGTCGCCACTTTTCAAGGGCTGGCAGATCTTTTGGTGAGGGAACAAGCCCTTAGTACTTTGCCTGAGGACATGAGAATCTAGTTGGCAGACAGGGAATGCAACTCTGCAGATGAGTTCGGAAAAGAAAATCTATACCTAGCAAGCAGGGCATCACTGCCCAGGAAAGGAAGACCCAGTGTTGCACATGGATATAAGGGAACCCATGGTGGGTAGCTTAAACCACCCCAACAGAGTCCGCCAGTAACAGGGAGGCCACTACTTCAGGTATACCGCCAGGATCAAGGGTTAAACATTTTAAATGTAACCAGTGGGACCATGTAGCATATAAATGCCCACGGAGGCAATGTGGGGAACAAAAGTTGGAGGAACCAGCAAGTGGAAATAACAGAATGCAAGTGGTAAGTTGTCCAGAGACAACAGGGATACCAAACTACCAGCAGAGTTTATATCCAGTCTTGGTGGGTGGAAAACAGGCCACTACCATGACAGACACAGCTTCTGATATAACCATTGTGAAGCCTGCAGTGGTTAAAAAGGAGCAGTACCTGATTTGGCAGTCCACTCCAATCAGAGCTTTAGGAGGGATCCCATTCCAAATGCCTTTGGCAAGGGTTCACCTTGACTGGGAGGGTGGAAATGGAAGCAGACAGGTAGGTGTGTTTGAGTATATCCCTGCAGATGTCCTGATAGGGAATGATTTTAATAATGCAGTACCTTGTGTGCATGCAGTGACACACCATCAGACTTGGATACAGGGTTGTGGATCTGTAGCCTAGGGGAGAACCAGACAGACTGCATACCTGAAGCCAGGACTGGTGTTGTGACTACTTCAGGGAGGGAGCTACGCTGTAGCAGTGAGACTGAAAGTGAGCCACAGCTGCTAGTAGGTACTGATGTTCTCTTGGACAGAGTGAATGCAAGGGCAAAGGTGAGTAGTAGTACCCAGGCTGACAGTGAGGCACCACCGTCAGAGGATACCAGACTTCCTGTGGAAGGGGAGCTGGGAAGAGTTACAAAGACAGAGTTGAGACAGGCTCAGCTCTCAGACCCTACATTACAAGGCTTGAGGGAGGTAGCTAGGGAGGCACCTGATTCTCAAGGAAAAAGGGGTCTTGTATACTGGAACAAAGGATTACTGTATAGAGAGTGGACCCCTGAGGAAGGGCTAGAAGGTGAGGTAATGCAGCAGTTGGTAGTGTCCAGAGCCGAGAGCTAGAAGATGAGGCAATACAGCAATTGGTAGTGCACAGGGCCTACCATCTGGCTCTTCTAGCCATAGCCCATGACATTCCTTTTGCAGGTCATATGGGCATAAAGCGTACCAAGAGACATGTTATGCAGAACTTTTATTGGCCTAGGATTGCCAGGGATGTAACAGGGTACTGCAGGACCTGTGAGCAGTGCCAAATAGTAGACAAGGCAGAGGGCAAGGTCAAAGCTCCTTTGATGCCTTTGCCTGTGATTGAGGAGCCATTTCAGAGGGTAGCTATGGATATTGTTGGGCCTCTGAGCACCCTAAGTTCCACAGGGATGAAGTATATCCTAGTAGTAGTAGATTATGCTACTAGATACCCTGAGGCGGTGGCTCTGCCCCCCCCCCCATTGAAGCAGAGAAGGTGGTGAAGACTTTGCTGGAGATTTTCAGGAGCGTAGGTTTCTGACTGACTGACAGACGTGCCACTTTCATGTCAGATCTGCTGGCTTGTCTGTGGGAGTACTGTAGGGTGCCATTTTAATGGTTTAACAGCTTATTTACATTTCCCTTATTTTCCTTAAAATTACCCTTTACTGTCCCAGTGTCGTTTATTAAAACATATACATTTAATTCAGTTGCAGTAATACATGTACATTTCTTTCCATTTCAGCACGGTGCACTGTTGATACATTTTAACACAAGCAGACCTCACAAATACATTTTCAACACGAGCATCTGTATAAAGCAGTTTGATATACAAATGACATACAGTTCTAATCCATGTGTAACACAAGCAGTTTGTATAAATCAACCTGATATTCAGAGAACATATCATTCTTTACAAAACTCCAGCTTGCTATGCTGGCACTTGCCCATATCATCACAATTCTCTTATTAACATCCTTCAGTAATAGCAAAATATATATCCTGCCTCTTTATCTTCCATTAAACATAGGATTATGTCACTGCTTAGACCTTATATGCTCCTCATATGACCACTAAGCTTTGATGACTGCAAAGGGTATTCCCATCACCATTCAAGTTTTAACTTACTTAACCTTAGGTGGTATTCAAGACTATAACCCTTTTATAATTATCTCCTTCATTATGTTTCATAGTCTTAGGTAGCAGCACATACACAGATTCAGTTGGCAGCTGAAGTTATACCCTTTTTTACCTCCCTCTGTATCCTTTGTGGCCATAGCTGGCAGTTGAGGTTATATCTTTTCTATGTTCCTTATTAACCTTATAGCCTTAATTGGCAGCCAAGGTTATAGCTCCTCTAACTTCCATGCCTTAGCAGACTGCTGAAGCATTTCCATTTCTAGTCTCACTTTAGCCATAGACTTAGGCAGATAACCTTTTATTTGCCCCTTGCACCTTCATAGCCTTAAGTAGCTGCTGATGAGTTGCCATTTCTATCTCATTCTTAAACCTTCATAGCCTCAGGTGGCAGTTGTGACTATACACTTCCTCTTCCTTATTTGAAAAGCACTATCATCACAATGACCCAACTTTGGTATCAGCTAAAGCCTAACAACACCTATTCCACTTACACTGTATTTTTCTTCCTTTGCAGCAAAATGGTTTATCTCGGGTTCACACAATCTACAAACTAAATCCATCTCACTAGTCAGTCATCATTAATAACTTACGTAAAGTCACTATAATCTTCCTGCTCCAAATTATCTTTAGAATTCCTTGTTACTGCACACATACCATGATGCTGCCAAACAACTTACTCTTTTTTACTCACTGCACTATCACTTTTCACTTATATTTCATTTACAGACCCTACATGCACATACTACCAAGCTCTCTGAACTCACAACATACAACCCAGCCCCTCTATAAAAGACACCAATCCATGGAACTGCTAACAATACTTTGTAAAGCTGCATTCCATTTACAAGCCCAGCTATGTATCCAAACTTGATTAGCATAAATAGTACCACCTTCTATGAAACAACTCCTCAGAAAAGTATACCTTTTCAGTAATTAAACTTTTGAAAGCAGAAGACATACAAAAAAATCTTGATCTGTCCTTCACAAGACATCTGTTTCCATATAATTCAGCAAAACCACTTAGGATGACTCTATTAAACATAAATAGTCTCAACAAGGGAGCACAACTTGAAGCCTGGCTAGTTGTTGAGAAATTTGACATTGTAGCCATAAGTGAAACATGCCCTAAGGATGAATTTTGCCCTTACGCTTCATCCCTCACAATTACTACTTGCATGTTGACAATAATCCCAGCATCAGACTAACTATTGAAATATTACTGCTCCTCTGCAAAAAAGATTTATTACAATTTCAAATGTTAACAGGACAAATCCTTGTTCTGATGACCACACCATCTTACAGATGTAGCCTATATAACACCACCACCAACTCACTTGGCATTAATACAGGTGGTTGTCCCCCAATGTACCCATGCTTCCATACAATGTACCCATCCAGCCCTCCAAAACAATACCATCATTCTGGCTGATTTCAACTTGAATAACCCTGGAGCAAATAACCATCTCTTACCTAAGCTTCTTAGAACACTTGGGCTTTCTTGATTAGTAAACAAAATCAATATTTTACACCAAGTTCCTTCAGTTTTCTTCAGAGAATGGTGCTAATTATTTTGATGTCATGGTGTTACATTATAATCATTCACTTTCAGTGGCACTAGCATCATAGTTCCCAAGTCGTGTTAATCCAGTCTCAGCTGGAAGACATAAACTTTTGTTTGACCACAGTCTTCATTTCCAGTAACAAGCAGAGTTTGGAGTATCATTGGTATTGTGCACATCTGTGGATCATAGGATCATAGGAGTTTACTAGTATATTGGCCCTAAGGCCCTTATAAGCCTAGCCAAGAGTTTAGCCCATGTTTAGACAAATCAGCACCCGATGCCCCTGTCCAGCAGGGACAAGGGTGGAATCCCAGGAGTATATTTTCTGTTTCCCATCCAGTTATCCAGGTTGCACTTAAAAAGGGGTAAAGAGGTATTCTGCTTGATGTGGAGAGGGAGATTGTCAGACAGCATGAGACAATTTTTACACTGTCTTAAGATACCCAAGTCAATCAGGCTAGCTAGAGACATTGTGGGGAAGTCATGGTCCATGCTACCAACAGGAATGACTCTGGGAGCAGGAGTAACTATAATTGCTTGGTTTGGTTTTATAATAATCTTTGAGTGGACTTGCTACTCAATATTTAAATTTCAATACAAAACAGCTAGCCTGGAAACCTTCTTAGGTTCATAGGTTTATAAGTGGTTACTGCGCTATTGACCCGAAGGTCTTTATAACCCAAGCCATGTGTGCCCAGTATACTAGAGAAACCCAATATAAAGGATCTTGCCTAAACTCAGATCTTAGTTAACAACGACTGCCCATATCTAGGAGGGTCATAGGCGAAATCCCGAGTAGGAATTTACAGTTTCCCATCTAGTCATCCAGGTTATGCTTAAACATGGTCAAAGAGGAGACTTGCGCCAGGCCTACAGAGCAATCTTGGATCCAACCCTAATGGATTTTTTGATGTAAGCTGGTACCCTATTCCAGAGGAGTGGCAACCTCTGAGGGACATATCTGTCTTTCCAGCTGGTCCTATTTATGTCACAGGCCAGGTTAAGGTCCCTGGAGTGGGTGACCCTTGTCCCATTTGACTCAAGCTGTGTAACATTTCCATTAGGGTTGAATCCAAGATTGCTCTGTAGGCCTGGCGCAAGTCTCCTGTATGTAGTCTGTATGCTACTGAGTACAGTGGCAGTGACTTCAGTCTGATAATGTATGATATGTGCTGGAGACCCTGGATTTTCCTTGGTTAGAAATCTCTGAGGTCTCTCAAGTTGCTGCATGTGCCTGGTAAGGTACATACCAAAGGAGCATTGCACTCATTTATTGGTCTGATGAGGGTCAAGTACAGGGGTGTTATGACCACTTTCACTCTTGAGGCAATGCCTTTGCTAATGAGGTGTGTGATGATGAATGCTTTCCTTACCACAGTAGATGCATGGTGATCAAAATTTAGGCTACAATCAACTTGCATTCCCAAGTCTCTCACTACTGAGTTGTTACTTAGAGTATTAGTGTTTATATGATAGTCTGCAGGGATATTGTTTTTATTGAAGAGGATGATAATGCATTTTTTTTGCTTTGAGTTTGAGTCCATAGCTTTGGCACCAATCATTGGTTTGTGTAAGTCCCTCTTGAAGTATATTGACATTGTTTGAGGATTCGGTGATTGCATCTAATTTGCAATCATCAGCAAACGTTGTCAGCCACAGCCCCTCTGTTTTGGCCTGAACTTCTGAGAAGTATATTCCAAAAATAGGGGGCCCAGCACTGATCCCTGTGGAACCCCTCTGGTGACAGGTTTGCTGGTTGAGGTAAAGTCCCCAACTTTGACTGAGTATGCTCTATCGGTGAGACAGTTAGCAACCCACCTGACAATATAAGGGTTGATATTCAACTAGGAGAGTTTATCAATAATCCATGAATGTGGGATTTTGTTGAAGGCCTTGGGTAAGTCAAGGTAGGCTGTACACACAGATTTGCCTTCATCTATGGCTCTGGTGATGTTTTCAAAGAAGTCCACCAAGTTTAACAGGCATGACCTGCCTTTGACAAAACCAAACTGTGTCAGATCAAGGGTTTGGAGATCACCTATATCCTTATTTATAATGTCCATGATTATTCATTCAGTGGCCTTACAGATAAGGTTGGTTAAGCGTATGGGACTGTAGTTCCCAGGGTCTCTTCCTGTACCCCCTTTATGAAGGGGGATGACGGTTGCTGTTTTACATTCTGCAGGGACAAAGCCAGTACTTAGGTTGTGGTTGAAGAAAGTACCTAATGGAGTTGCTAACTCATGTTTTAGACCATTGAAAATACAACCTGAGATGCTATCCAGTCCCACAGAGGATGTGTTTTTGACCTTGGACAGAGCATTAATGACTTGCTCTTTGGCAATGCAAGGTGGGGGAGATGTAGGTTCATAGGTTCATAGATTAGTACTAAGCTAACTGCCCTTGTGAGCCATTTTAAGCCTAGCCAATTATCCCTTGTGAGACTCAAACCTTACACCTTGTGTTTGTAAAGCAAACACCTTAACCATTAGGCCACCCTCCCAACCCAAAGGGAATTGGAATAGAGGGAATGCTTTCTGGAATGCTTGGAGGGGATGGGGGGTAAAATTTTCACCAAACCTGTCAGCTAATAGGTTAGCTATTTTCACAGGATCATTGTGTGTGATGCCACCCAGAAGTGTGCTGAACTAGCTTTGGAAGGCATCACACACAGACAATAGGTTAGTTATTTTCACTGGATCATTGTGTGTGATGCCATCCACAGCTAGTTCAGCACATATCTGGGTCCTACCTTTTAGGTTATGGAAATAGCTGAAGAATGCCTTATGGCTATCCTTAGGTATGGTTGCAATTTTCTTTTTCAAAATTGCCCTTAGAGGATTTTATAAGTTGTCTTATTTGTTTGTTCAAGCAGAGGAGGGTGTTCTTCCAGTGATGGGACCTCTGTTTTTTATTCTAAGACAGCAATTTCTTCCTCTTATTTTATAACTTGTTAATGTCCACCAGGGAGGTTTGTTTTTTTCTTGAGAATCTTGTTTTGATCCTATCAGGTACAGCTGTGTCAATACATTTGTATAAGTGTTTGTACAGGACATTTGTGTATACCTTAGCATAGTTGTCAATGTCATCTGTGGGAAAAGGAGCTTGTAAATTATTTATGCCATCCCTTAGAAGGGTATAATTAGCTTTGGTGAAATTGTTTAGCCTGATTTCACCTAAGAGGGGTTGTGGTGTTATAGCTACTTCAAATGTGTCTGATTTGTGATTGGATTTAACCAGTGAGGGCCCTATACTTGTGGTGGTGCAATGTCACCCATGTTGGTGAGGACCAGGTCAAGAATATTTGAGTCTCTTGTGGGGTTGCATACTATTTGTTTCAGGGCATTTGTGTTAACAAAGTCCAAGAACCTCCATGTGAATATGTTGGTACTCATGTAAGTTTCCCAGTCAATGGAGGGATAATTAAAATTGCCTATGACTAGAGTATTTGGTTGTACTTTGATTGACTCAAGTATGTCCAAATAAACAGAGTGGGTATCTTGGTTCTTTGAAGGGGGCCTATAGCTAATGATGACTTGAAGATGGGTCTTAACCCCAATTAGTTGAACTTGGAGTAACTCCATGGAGTTTTCCTGTCTAACCAGTCTAGAGGTGTATTTATTTCGATGAAGATAGATAGTCCTCCTTTTTGGTTCTCACATGTTCATTTTGCTGTCTGAAAGTATGGAAGGCATTGTAGTCTTGCAAGGCTGGGGTACTGTCTGTGACCCTGAACCAAGTTTCTGTGACTGCACAGATATTAACATCCTTTAGGGAGAGGAGTGCTTCCAAAGAGTACAGTTTCTGATTTAAACTCCTAGCATTTAGCAGCATAACCTTTAATTTAGTTGTGAGTGATATCTTCACGTCAGAAATGTTATTCTTGAGACCTTGCCTAGAAAAGGCACTATAGGGGAGGCAGGTGCCTTAGCCAGTAACCAAAAACCTAGAGGTGACAAGTGAAGACCATCTCTGCCATCAGCAAGAATCAGTAAACTTATTATAGTAAAAAAATCACTAATTTGATAATAAAACCAATGCAAACAGTATAAATATAAAAGCATTATAAGGGTAAGTATTCTTATAGTTAATTCAAATGCAAACCAGTAGAACACAGGCACACCTTTATTTAAGCAGTTGCAATATCAACAGCAACTGCTTAGATGAATCCCAAACAACCAAAAGGGTCACCTTGCATTGCAGGCTTTAAAAGTGGCAATGCAGTTTTCTAGCTCCATTGTGATATTGATATTGTGATACTGCTTTATTGAACATGATATTGCCTTACACTGCAGTGCTGTATGCTGCAAGTTTGAATAACTACATGACTCATGAATGAATCAAAGACATTATATATGCTTGAAGAACTAGGGTAATTGCCATTTTATAAAACTGATGGTTCTGATTATCTGCCTGCTTCCATTGGTGGGAGCTCACCAGCATCACGGGATGGTAGGACAAGGTAGTCTATATTAACAAGATTGACTGCACTGTACAGAACTCAAATGGAATTTAGCTACCCTGTAAAAGACATGTAGGAAGATACCAAAAGATGACTGTATGGTGTCAATTAGATTATGCTATATGACCTAGCATGCTTAACACTGGTTAGGTGTTTCTAAAGGACATACAGTCAGGGGATGTGCTCACTAGCATTAGGACCAGGTGGGTGGAATACCACTGAGTAGCGTCTCACGTGGATGAACTACCACTGAGTAGTAACTCACAAGGGGCCTTACT
>NC_056748.1:264147345-264197345 GCF_019279795.1 Protopterus annectens | reverse complement strand
TCTGGGGGGTGCAGGGGGTCACTCTGACACTGAGGTTGTACTTCCAACCTCCTGTGTCCCTGTTTTGGACAGAGTTAGTATGCTTATGCATAATCATGACACAGATACCTCAGACATAGGACGGGTTGAGGGTGACATAGTTGAGCAGCGTAGTGTGGTTACTCCATTTTCAGAACTGGATGATTCTGCCTGTAGCTAATGTGAGGGTGAACTGCCACACAGGTGGGTTGGTAGACATGCTCAGAGGAAGACTGGTGTCCATCTTCCTCCTCGTGTTTGTTTGTCAGTAGCTGCAACATGAGGTTTGTGTAAAGTTGTCATGGAGGCACAGGTGTGTTCCACCAGAGCTTTGGAAGAGAGTGTGCAAGCACTAAATGCTGTACATTCTGACATATGGGACTGCCTGAATTGTGTGGATGACTCTTTGGACAGGATGAATGACACACTCGATTGGGCATTGTCTGTAATGGAATGTCTGCTGGGAGAGGGTCTGTATCCACGTTGATGGAGTGATGCTACATCAGTGTTGGTCAAGATGGCCATGCAAGATCCTACTTCCACTGCTCTGTCAGTGTTTGAGGTGTCCACACCCAGAAATGTTAGACAATGTGGTCATGATCCCGGATGTAGTCTTGATGAGAGGTCATCCAGTGAACCCTGCTCAAGTTCAGGTAGCACCCTGATTTCTAGCCAGTGCCATGGTATTAGCAGTGCATTATCTGGCAGAGGTAGTTCTTATGGTCGGGGGAGATGATGCTGAACTGATTAGTTTGCCATGCACGGTTCAGTCAGAGATGCTAGCACAGTGCTTGATTGTGCTCATGCAAACACACACATCTTCACCAAAAACTTGTCCATGCCACCACTACTGGATCTGACAGTTGGATACTTAATTAATACATTTTTTTACTGGAATACACTCACTATATTTGGTCAGGCTTGTCCACCTGTAAACCCCTCCCCCGCACCCTGTGCACATGATGATGTTTGTGCCTCACCCATTGTACAATTCTTTGTGACTTACGATTTTAGGTATGTCTTAAGCACAGAGTGGATAGCTAATGCTTGCTTGCTTCAGTGTAAATATATTGCAGTAAAAATGTTTTTACTGATCTTTCCTACTCGGTTGTGAATGATTAGTTATGTAATTGTAGATCCTCATTGTATTTCTGTTATTATTCTTATTAATGCAGTCAGAGTAGCTTTTCAAGTATTGCTTATTGGTGTACTTGTGCAAATGATGCTGCCATTGACATGCTCACTGGTTATATACAGTGGTCAACTGCAATGCTTGATGCACAGTACTGGGAAAATTCCATAGCTGTATATTGCAAACATCAGTCATAAGGTGTTACTGATATTGCTGTACACCTGGGACATGTTACAGTTTAGGGACATACAGGTATTTGCATGTGACAGTAATCGGTTATATACCTCTTTTTTTCCATGCAGTTTCTACACTTACCTTGTTAGTACTGCAGCTGCAAGATGTGTCCTTGGGGATGTCTCTTACACTAACAGAACACAACTACTACATGGTTAAGTAAAGGCTGTGGACTTTTGCAGGCATAACTTTTAATATTTGTATGTGCTTAAGCTCTTAGGTTTTCACTTAGGTAGTCAGTGTGTGTGTCCTATCCTTTGCCTCTTAGCCAAAGTTACGGCATGTTATGAATGCCTGTGTCAGCAGGCGCTATCTGCAGCTAATGGTTCTCCCTAAGACCCCTCATCTCTATCTGCTGACCCTTCCTGTGGTCCTGGGAACTGTGGTCTTACCCCTAGTTGTCCTTGTTGAAGTTGTTTCCTAAATGTGAGGATTTGGGCAGAGTTTGTTGGGTCGTACTGCAGGGCACCTCCTGATGTGTCTAGACACCAGAAGCTTGATTTGAGCAAGTCCGGTACATATTCTGTGATATTCATAGTTTGAGTGTGGGCATCCTTGTATTCTCACTGGGTTGGGTTCTGTCGGTTTCTCATGGGAGTCACTGGCCAAAGTTCCAGTGTGTAATCTGCATTCCCCACTAGATAACCTTATTAAAAGTCACTCCAGGAAACCTTGTATATAGCTTAGTGGTGTGTTATATGTGTAAGACATGAAAACTGCTTGGGTTACCTACACACACATTGTAGATGATCCCTTGGGCATTACAGACCCCCTGCTAGTTTATAGAGTGGTATCCTTTCCTGTTAATATACTGACTTCCCTGTTTACCAGGTGGAGCTTTTATTTCTATGTGCATGTATGCAGTCTGTTGCCCCAAAACATCAGGGAAGTGTGCTGTTGTATAAAATTCCTGTATGTTTCTTACTGTTTCTTCAGTGGTGCATGAGAAAAAAATATGCTTCCATGCATGTTGGAGCATTGCAGTTAGAAAATGATGTAATATTCTAGAAGCTGAGGCCTTTGACACCCTAATCTATCCACTGTGGATCTTTGGAAGGTATCTGTTACTAGTATACAGAATGCTGCATGTACTTTTGTTTCCACTTGGATGGATTTTCCACAGTTTCCATGGAGCCTTGGTGGGGGGCTGCCGAGGTTGTATATTTCATCTGCTGTTTCCCTATCCACCTGGTATCGCTCTACAGTTTCTGTGTTATGCAGACCATGATAAGTAAAATGGGGGTCTAAACACCCTTCTTTTTAGATAAGTCTGGCAGTATCAGCACCTTGAATTAAAGTTTGGTGCACATTCAGGTTAGTGATGGCAGCAGCAACCTAAAACATTTTTTTCTACGTGTAATCATAGTTGTATTCCAAAGTGTCTTTGATTTCAGGGAAGATGGCTAAACTTTGTGCACACTATTAATTTGTAGATTTCTGAATAGCTCCACAGTGTTGGATCGGTTAATTAGCATGTAATTTGGCTACTTGTGCTTTCATTAGCATATTCTGTCATTTACCATTGTTTTGAGGATGTACAGTAAGTATAGATCCGTTTAATGAATATGAAATAGGATGCTGTCGTGTTGTGTGGTGTGCCACAGTGTGTACCCGATAGCAGCACTTAGTGTAGGCATTCATGAATCCACACCATGTTTATTTTGGTTACTGAATGATTTAATGTCAGACATGGGGTTAAATCATTGAAAAGAAATGTAAATGTTGACATCTGCCATCTGGTCTGTTAATGCTGTAGAATCGTGTTAATGTTAATTATTAGGAAAACTTAACAGTCAACTCTTGCCATGTTGATATACACATGTAATTTATTTATCTGTTAGTAATTTTTTTTAGCAATCATGAATTCATAGTTAATCAGTGTTTTGCACAGAAACTGCATTGTAGAGTTAAAAATAAATAGTCCAAGTCAATCTTTTATTTTCTTCTGTTGTAACTGAAGTCATCATTAGAGCATGAAACATTTTAGCTTTGAGCAGATGCATTGTAAAAGGTTTATCTGCAGCTACAAATAAGACTTTTTTTATGAACTGTAGCATGTTTTCATATGAGAACCAAGGCTGCAGAGTTATTTTCACCAAATAACACTGTATGCTGCTAGCTGTACACGGTGAATAGTACAGCACAGTCTATATAATTGTGAAAGCCAAGGTGTCATAAAATAGGTTCATAGGTTCATAGGTTCATACTAGGCTATCTGCCCGAGGGCATTTACAAGCCTAGCCCATAGTTTTGTGGCTTACGCCACCCCTTTAGTATGGGGAACTATACCCATTATTTTGCTGTGCCTCTGTTGAGCAGTGACACTGAGGTAATCCCTGGGGTATATCTGCGATCTCCCATCCATTGGTCAAGATTTCTCTTGAACAAGGCCAGCGAGGTGCTCTGCCTCACATATACCGGGATTTTATTCCACAGCATAGGGAGTCTTTGGGTGATGAATCTATCCCTCCAGCACGCCCTATTAATAGCCGTGTCGAGGTTTAAGTCTCCGCCCTTGTGGCTCTGACGGATCTAGATTTTTGAGGTGAAGCATATTCATCAAATCTGGGTTTGACATGGCCTTGTATGTTAGGCAAAGGTCACCTCTGAGCAAGCGGTAGCGACTGAATAGAGCTGGAGTTCTTTCAGTCGGGCAGCATAGGACAGATGTTTGAGACCCTTTATCCTTTTGGTGAGGAACTTTTGTGGCCTCTCCAGCTGCTGCAAGTGTCGGGTCAGATACATTCGAATGGGGCATTGTACTCAATCATTGGTCTGATGAGTGATGAGTATAGGGAGACTATGACCTCCCTTGATCTAGATGAGAATCCCTTCATGATAAGGTGGGCAGTGTAGAAGGTCTTCCTAACTACTTTAGCTACATGGGTGTCGAATGACAGACTACTATCAACCTGGGTCCCCAGGTCCCTGATAACTTCTTCTGTACTCAGTGGATTGCCACCTATTTGGTAGCTAGGGGTAACCTTGTTTTTCCCGAAGGGTATGACTATGCATTTTTGGCATTTAACTTTAGGCCATGGCTCTGGCACCAGTTATCCGCTTCTGTGAGACCCTTCTGAAGGATATCTGTGTCAGATGTGTTTTCTACTATGGCCCAGTTTGCAGTCATCTGCAAACTTTGTCAGCCATAACCCTCCTGTGTTTGCTTGTACTTTGGAAAAGTAGATGCCAAACAAGAGTGGGCCCAGGACTGAGCCCTGTGGTACACCACTTGTGACAGGCTTTGAGTCTGACATGGCGCCAGCAACTCTGACCCTGTGGGTTCTGTCACTCAGCCAGTTTGCAACCCATCTTGTGATGTATGGGTTGACATTTAAGCTGATGAGTTTTTCAATGATACCCGAGTGGGGTATTGTATCAAAGGCCTTCGCCAGATCGAGGTAGGCTGTATGGACTGCCTTTCCCTCATCAATGGCTTTGGTGACTGTTTTGAAAAAGTCAACCAAGTTTAGAAGGCATGATCTGCCTTTGACAAAGCCAAACTGGGATGGATCCAAAGTCTGCAAATTTCCTATGTCTTTATTTATGAGGTCCATTATGATCCTCTCCATGGCTTTGCAGATAAGGCTTGTCAAGCTAATGGGCCGGTAATTTCCAGGGTCGGTGGAGGCACCGCCTTTGTGAAGTGGGACCACAGTTGCAGTGCGCCACTCCCTGGGTACGTATCCAGAGGTAAGACTATGATTAAACAGCTGTCCTAGCTGTGGGTTTAATTCCTCGTTGAGTTCGTGGAGCACACAGCCGGGGACACCATCAGGTCCCATGGATGCTGTATTTTTGCTTTGGAGAGAGCAGTTCTCACTTGGGCGTTGGAGATGTTTGGGGGGCTGCAATCGCCTGGTATAGATATCTCTCCTTTTGGGGGGGAGGGGGGGAGAAGTTTGCACTGAACCTGTCAGCCAGTATGTTGGCAATGTCTGTAGGATCAGTAATCTTCACATCATTTTGAACTAGTTCTGAGCATATCTGGGAGTTTCCTCCCAGGTTTCTAACATAGCTAAAGAAGGCCTTATGATTGTCTTTTGAGTCTTTAGCTATTTTTCTCTCAAAATTTGCTTTGGATGATTTTATGAGAGCTCTTAGATTTTACTTATAGTGATCAAGGGTGTCTTACCTTTTAAGGATTTTGCTCTATCTTGTAGTAGCTTCCTCCTTTTGTTGTAGAGTTTGTTTATGGCTGGGGTCCACCAGAGTGGACGCTTGCCTTTGGTACAAAGAGTCTTTGTTTTGCTTGGGATTGCCTTATCCATGCAGTCCTGCAGGTGCTGGTAGAAGGCATTTGTAAGTGATTCAGCGGCTTGAGTACTGTTTTCCATCGGCTCGGGGCCTTAAAGGAGACCACACTAGTCTTTAGAAGTGTGAAGTCGGCTTCGAGAAGTTCTTTACTGTGGTCTTTTATTTCAGGTGGGGTGGGATGAGGACCTCCAGCGAGATTAGTTTGTGATCTGATCTCACCAGTGAGGGGTATACTTCCGGTGTTGAACATTGTGCTCCCATGTTCGTGATGATGAGATCAAGTATGTTTTCTCCTCTTGTGGGGATGGTGACTAGTTGTTCCATGGCATTTGAGTTTATGAATTCCAGGAACTTTTGGGCTAGGGTGTTTGGGCTTGAGTAGTGTTCCCAGTCTATATTAGGGTAATTGAAGTCACCTAGTATGATGGTGTTTGGTGATACATTTATCCCCTCTAGTGTTTTCAGGAAGGCCATGTGAGGTTCCTGAGTTTGTGAGGGTGGCCTGTAACATGCTACAATTTGCAGAGCAGTCTTGCCTATGGTTAATTGCACCTGGATGGTCTCCGATGCATCGTGCGTTGCCACCAGTCTTGAGGTGTGGGTGTCTTTGATGAATATGGATACCCCCCTCCTTTCTTGGTATTGTCCGGATTTTGGGGCCGGAACGCATGATAAGAGGTAAAACCTGATAGTGCTGGGGTGCTCTCAGGAGCCTTGAACCAGGTTTCTGTCACTGCACAGACATCGATGTTCTCCATACTGAGAAGGGCCTCGAGTGCGTGCATTTTGAGATTTAGACTTCTGGCATTGAGCAGCATTACCCTTAGTTTTAATTGGTTTATTGTGATCTAGGGTGGTAGGTTTAGAATTTGAGCCTTGCCTAAAAAGGCACTATGGGGTGGCAAGAGCCTTTGCCAATATCCGAATCCCAGGGTGACAGGTGCAAGCCGCCCTTGAAGCAACGTGGCTTGTCCAGCATGTCATCCCAGGCAGACAGACATTGATCCCCTTTGAATGACACCAGAGTTTAAGCCAATTGTTAAAGCTGATCATCTTATCTCTGTATTGTGGCATCATTCTTGGTGAAGGTAGGATACTGCTCAAGGTCAGGGTCATACCTGCCTGGGCTACATAATCAGAGAGCTCCTCAATGTCTCTTTTCATGTAGTCCAAGGAGGTACGCCTCAGGTCGTTTACACCAGCGTGGACAATGACTGAGTCATATTTGTACCTGCTGTTGAGAGACCTGAGTGCTTGCGTTATGTGGCGGATTCTAGCGCCCGACAGGCAGCTTACTGTGACCTTCTCCTCACTCAGTCTGGTGAGCGGGACGCCAGTGTGTCTGACTATGGAGTCACCAATGACTAGTGTGTCTGGCATTGTGTTTGGCCTTAAGGGCTGTGACTGTTTGACACTCTGACTGTGAGGTCTATGTGTTGCAGGTGTTGTGTTCTGAGGTGGTGGTTGTTTGGGTGTCTGCTTTGGTGGCCTCTGCTGTTTTGGTAGATTTTTGATCAGAGCCGATGAGTATGTCTTTGTGTGTTTATGTGTATGATTTGAGGTTGTGATGGTACTATGTGAGACTGGGTCTATAGTGTGTGTGGTAACCTTCTCCTCCTGACTGGTCTTGCCAGTCCTATGTTGAGAGAGCTCAGCCTCCAGTTTGGCCGTATAGTTGCATCTCTCGCATGTATTTGTGTTTTGTGGGAGGAGGAGAGGGTTGTCTGTGTACATGAGGCAATTGTAACATTGCCTCAGTATTCCCAGGTTCACCAGCTGAGCAGGAGAGGACACTAGCAACTGATCCTCGACATGCTAGAAGGACTAGACAAAAAACTTTAAAAGAGATTCCGGGGACGTGAGTGACCGAGAAATGGGGTTTGCCTTTTGGGGTGCTATCTATAAGAGTGCCGTATCAAGGTAATAAGTACTGTAGGAGCAAGTGCTAGGTTTAACAGATAGAGAAAAGTCTACTTGGAGTCAAGTAGAGATGATCTTTTAGGTATTAGAGAAAGTGCTAGTAACAGGGATGCTTAAAGGTAAGATTGAAAAGAATGCACTCTGCAGTGTGCACTAGAGAAGTTAGATATGAAAGTAGGTAACTTGAGTTTTACCTGTTTAAAAAGTTAAGGTTTAGTGGAGAGTTACTATTTTAAAACAGCAAGATGGACTGAAAGGGGTGGTTACTTTTGTATTTTGGTACTATGAAATACTGTAGGATGGCCAATAAATTTAAATAATTGAAGGGGTGGGATTTCAAAAGTGATGGTTTTGTGATTACTCACATAAGCCAGTGAAAGTAGAGAGAAATGAGATATATGGTCAGATTAACATAAGAGGCGGGCAACTAGAAAGACAGTGGTATTTAACAAGACAACTTAAATGGGTGGGAGGGATTCTGCCTGACTCAGAACAGAGAGAGCTGTGGTCTCTTTTGAAGTTTTAATATGCTGTTAAACAGAATGCAAGCAAAACACAAGGTAAAGAAAACAAACTACAGTATTCAAAATATAGAAAGGCAATACAGAAATACAAAAATAACAGCAAACTAACCTTTCCTTCACAGCAAAGTGTAGCAGAGTCTGGATGAGCCTTTCTGGTAAAGCTCTGAAATGTTTTAGTTTACTCCTTAAATAGAAATTTTAGTTCCTAGCTCCACCCCTCTGTTAACAAGTGATTAACCTTAAGTGACCTTTTCTGTCTTATGAATGAGTCCTTAATTAATCAGTTCTTATTTCTGCCTGACTCAGAACAGAGAGAGCTGTGGTCTCTTTTGAAGTTTTAATATGCTGTTAAACAGAATGCAAGCAAAACACAAGGTAAAGAAAACAAACTACAGTATTCAAAATATAGAAAGGCAATACAGAAATACAAAAATAACAGCAAACTAACCTTTCCTTCACAGCAAAGTGTAGCAGAGTCTGGATGAGCCTTTCTGGTAAAGCTCTGAAATGTTTTAGTTTACTCCTTAAATAGAAATTTTAGTTCCTAGCTCCACCCCTCTGTTAACAAGTGATTAACCTTAAGTGACCTTTTCTGTCTTATGAATGAGTCCTTAATTAATCAGTTCTTATTTCTGCCTGACTCAGAACAGAGAGAGCTGTGGTCTCTTTTGAAGTTTTAATATGCTGTTAAACAGAATGCAAGCAAAACACAAGGTAAAGAAAACAAACTACAGTATTCAAAATATAGAAAGGCAATACAGAAATACAAAAATAACAGCAAACTAACCTTTCCTTCACAGCAAAGTGTAGCAGAGTCTGGATGAGCCTTTCTGGTAAAGCTCTGAAATGTTTTAGTTTACTCCTTAAATAGAAATTTTAGTTCCTAGCTCCACCCCCTCTGTTAACAAGTGATTAACCTTAAGTGACCTTTTCTGTCTTATGAATGAGTCCTTAATTAATCAGTTCTTATTTCTGCCTGACTCAGAACAGAGAGAGCTGTGGTCTCTTTTGAAGTTTTAATATGCTGTTAAACAGAATGCAAGCAAAACACAAGGTAAAGAAAACAAACTACAGTATTCAAAATATAGAAAGGCAACACAGAAATACAAAAAATAACAGCAAACTAACCTTTCCTTCACAGCAAAGTGTAGCAGAGTCTGGATGAGCCTTTCTGGTAAAGGAATGTCTGTTTTGTATGAGAATAAAGGCTGAAAATAAATGTTTAAATATTTTAATATTGAATAACATTTAGATTAATTGTGAAAGTCATGATGTCACATGTTGACCTGGAACTTTAATTAGGAATGAGTAAAAACAGTCCCTTTGAACAAAGGTCTAGATCAGGACTTATCTTTAGGTTAGGAATGTGTTGTACATTGAGACAATGTCTTTTTTTTATGTAAAATAACACAGTTTGACTCGGTCTCAATTGAGTGGTCCTTGAGGTATGCTGTCTTTGCAGTAAACGTAAAGAGAAACTTGTGTTATGCATTTGCTTCTCTGAAGTGTTATACATTTGGAGGATTGGAAAAGTTGCATTGGAAGTTTATTAAGCATCACTTGGTTAAATCATACATTTAGTTGTGAGTGAGCAAGGAGGATTTATGATATCATAAACTTAGTTTTTTATTTCCCTTTGTGTAAACTTCCCTGAACATGAATCTGTTAGAGCTTCAGAGTATTTTACTGTCATTAGTTAAAACACACACACACACACACACACACACACACACACACACACACACACACACAATATAGATATCACTATGGTATTAATTTGGTTAAAATACTCTTATTTTGTAGAGGTGTACATTTTGTTTTGAAATTTGGCTTTCTTCATACAGTCCAAATGTAAGATAGACCAGGCTTATACTTGGGACCTTTTGAACCATTCAAGGGGCAAGTACTTGGACCCCGCCCCCCCCCCCCACACACACAGCTGCTACAGTTCACTGTGAAGGTATGTGAGGATATATGTATGTTATCATTTAATAAATATTCAGGTAAGACACCTGACCAGGGATTCACACATCGTTTTAGAGTGATTCCATTTGTGCGGCTTGGTTGACCGTGGCACAAATCTATCTCCTTTTCTCATGTATAGATAGTAGGGTTGTGTGATTTAAGAGGTAACACACTTAGCTATTAAAAAAGAATAAACAACCAGAGGAATGATCAAAGTGAGAAGGGACCAAGATAACCCTGTTAACCCAAGAGTAATAATCTGTTAAACCAGCTGTCTTGCTGTTCAGAATGAGCTTTTGTACTACCTTTCCAGTCTGCTGTAAATGCTTGATTTACTTATGCTCGTATTCAGGGGTGTAGGTAGTGCATTTTTCCTCCAAATAGGCCACATAACCCCCCCTTACTGATGCGTCTAAAGTCCGGGGTTATCATGTTGAGCATTACTACTGCTATTATTACTACTGTTTTATCGATTCAATATCTAAGCTACTGAAACATAACCCAAACTCCCCTACTACTAAGATCTCCAACTTTTCTAAACCTACTCCTAATACTATCTCCTCAAATACCTTCTCCCTCAAGCCTATACCTACTAGCTACATCAAAACTCTACTCTCTAAATTAAAACCATGCTCAGCATCAGCTGACAATATTCCTTCCACTTTTCTTCTACTAGCAGCTGACTCTCTTGCTCTCCCTGTATGTTTATTTATTTTTTTTTATTTTATTTTTATTTTACATTTGTTGACCGGGATAGTCCGACTGGATGAATGTCCATTTTCAGCGGAGGCCCGGGGAGAAAAGCTCCAAGGGTAAGCAGATACAGCATTACTTATTACAAACAGACTATATACAGAGATTACATAAGTAAGCAAGTTAAACAAGTTCCACAGGTTACAGTTAGTCCTGAGCACAAGTCGGGATTAAATTAAATTACACAGTAAACTGGTTAACAGATTTTTACACATTCGAGTTAGCCTGGCTTGATACATTGACATAGCCAGTTAAGTGACAAATGTTGTTTGAGTCTAGTTTTAAATTGACCTAAGGTGGAAAGTAAGGTAATATCAGCTGGAAGAGAGTTCCAGGATCTACTTACAGAGTTTGCAAAGAGAGAATCACCGGCTTTGTTATTAATTTTGCTAGTCTGAATTAGTAATTTGTTAGAGGATCGAAGCGGTCTAGGATTGTTATAGGGGGTGATAATATTTTTAAGTGCAGGAGTATTGTCCGGATTATAGAGGATTTTATAGGCCATAATCAGTTGGTTATACTGGATTAGGCTAGGTAGTTCAAGCCAACCAAGCTGATTTAGATTGATGCAATGATCCTAATTAATTGCTTTGTCTCTGAATCTAAAGTCCCTTCCATCTGGAAACAATGCTACACTCTACCTATACGCAAAGGAGGTAACTCCTCAGATATCTCAAACTTTAGACCTATCGCTGTCCTCTCCCCTCTCACTAAAGTACTAGAAAAATGTATCCATAAACAAGCTATGCAATATCTAATACAGGAAAATCTGCTTACACCCACTCAGCATGGCTTCAGACCCAAACATAGCACCACTACAGCTCTATTATCTTTCCTCAACACTGTCTCTATAGCCATGGACAACCATAAACTTATTTCTCGTCTATTCTTGTACCTCTCAAAAGCTTTCAACACTGTCTCACACTCTCTTCTGCTGCACAAACTGCATAACCTCATCTTCTCATCTGATACTTTTATATGGTTCTTCAGCTGCCTCATTGATGGATCTCAATCAGTGAGATGGCACTTTGCACTCTACCCTCCTCTCCCTGTAAAATTGGTGTACCTCAAGGGTCTTTCCTAGGGCCTTTAGTTTTTAATATCTTTACTAATCAGCTCTGTACCTCCTGTCCTCAGTCATCTTTAGTGCAATACTCAGATGACTCTACAGTCATCACCACAGCCAACTCTCCCTCTATAAGCTTTTCTCAGCTCCTCGGGCATCTTTTAACTTAGTTGAAACATGGCTTTCCAGCAACCAGCTCATCCTTAACCCTAAAAAAACAAAGCTGTTACTCTTTCTACCTAAAAGTTCAACAATATTAAACCCTCCTTCTCCATACACTCCCTTAACACTCCCATTCAGGTAGAATCCAGTACTAAGCTCTTAGGCATAACCATCGATAATCAGCTTAAATCTGACTTGCATGTTAATAACTGTATCAAAAAGACTCATTCAAAACTAGGGCTCCTTTACCATATCATACCTCTGAAGCCAAGATTACTCTCTCTTACCTACCTTCTACCCAGTCTAATGTACAATTCTCAAATTCTCACAAATCTTAATTCAGCACTCCTGACCAAACTCGAATCTACCTACAACAAGGTAGCTAGATTTGCTGCTCAACAAGCTTACAGATCCCATCACTGTCTCTCTTTCTAAAACACCTAAACTGGCTTGAATTACCCCACCAACCTCTTCTCTCTCAGCTCCAGATCATCCATTCTATCCTATACCAGCCTTCCTACTGCCCGGCACTATCCCCCTCTCATCTCCCATTATTCTCCCTCCAGACCTCTCTGCAGCTCTAACCAAGACCTACTACAAATCTACAAACCCAAGTCTAAATTTGGATGCAACATGTACAGCTATCACCCCACTATTGCCTGGAATAGGCTCCCACTAGAAATCAAGACCCTTACACATCCCAAACAATTTAAGACAGCCACCAAAGAGCACTTTAAAAGTCACTGGTCCTGCCACTGCACTCTCCCTCCTTAAACATCCCCTACTTATCATACCTTAATCTACTTTCTGCCCTTAACTCACTCTTCTCACTAGCTCTTTCTAATCTTCCTTGACTACTCTTTCTACTGTCTTCTAAAATCTATTAAGCAAACTGCCTCAGAGTAACATTCTATTGTAATTGTCTTGGCTTCATACAACTGCATTGATAAAACTGGGTTTTTGTAACCACTTACCCCAAAAACTATACTCATCTTAATGGCATATTTATTTTTATACATCTTGAAGTAGTTATGCTATACTCCTGATTATTGACACTGTATAACATTGTATTGCTACTTAATGCCTTGAAATAATCCTGTAACATTGCTGTTTAATGCTAATTTATGATGAAAATTGTGTAATATGTTGGAGCTTTTCTTCCCGGGCCTCCTCTGCAAAAGAGCTCTTCAGCTCAGTCAGACAATCCTGGCCAACAAATGTAAAATAAGTAAATAAATAATAAAATTACTACTGATGTTCATCGTACATACAGCTGCAGTCATAACAGATGGGTTTTCCTGCCATCAGGCGGGTCCTTGGTCGGCCGAATTCCAAAGTCTAGGTCCGGCGTCGGTTGTCGTCACTTCCTCCCTGACGTCAGTGCAACAGGGGTATAAAAGATCCAGCCGACGCCATTTTCTTCAGTCTTTTTTGCCGCGCGGTGCCCGAAGCAGAAGCAGTTCGCAAGTGCCGATCGGCCAGCTCCTGAGATTACGAATATTTTTCTACCGAAGTCTTCTTGAAAGCTAAGTACCCCGTTGGGAAACTTTTCTTGCCTCAGACCAATGTCAGACAAAGTTAATAATTGCATTTCTTGTGGGAAGCAAATACCGCATAAGGATTTCCATTCCCTCTGCATTCCTTGCCTAGGCCCAGACCACGATGTCTTGGCCTGTCGTTTTTGTGCTACATTCAACAGACGCACTATTAAGCGTCGGGCGGAGTTCACCCAACACTATTTTGGAAAAAAATTTAATTACATTATGTCGTCGGATACTCCGACTCCAGTTTTGAGTAAAAGATGCAAAGATAAGGACCGACATTCGAGGTCCGCGACTTCCACCGACACCATGCCAAAGCCGACTACAGGTGATCCGGTTCTCAGTGAGGCGCCTACACAGCCCCTGACTACCGACGACACTTCATTGGCAGGGTCTTCTGTGCCCGAGGTCGCAGGCTCTTCGGCCCACACCCCGACTACAGATACCGAAGCCACTATTGGCGGTGAGACTCAGAGTTTAGATAGACCTGCCACCTCTCAAGGTGTCTTCAGGCCTTCCTCTTCTTTTTCCATCAAGGCTTTCACTAAGTCTAAATCAGCCATGCATACTAAAAGACAGGCTCATCAGGGCCCTTCTCAAGGCCCCATGCCTAAAAAGCAGATGTTCAAAATGGCTGAGGATTTGATTACTCTTATTAGGGGTTCTCAACCCCCCCCCCGGACAAAAGACCCAGAGTGGAGAAAGAATCCCCCTCCTCGGACCAGGCCTCCATTATTTCAGAACATTCTGAAGACCAGGAATATTCTTACTCCCCTTTTGAAGATTCTGATGCAGAGGAGTCCATTCCCTCTGTCTCCCCCCCTGAGGATTACTCTTTTGGGGAAACCTTACATACTTTGAGGGAACACTTCCACTGGAAAGGCCAAGAGTACTCAGACTCCAAGAAAAGGCTTAGGGATTTCCTCTTGCTCCCTCAGCACAAGCCTCTGGCTATACCTCCTGTCTTAGACATTCTAGATGATGTGTATTCGGAGGCCTGCCTTAACCCAGATTCTTTACCTCCAGCTCCAGTCAAGCCTGACAGGTATTACTGGGTTCCTGACTCACACCAATTCCTATACAAAAGCCATGCGGCTGACCCAGAAACTATATCACAGGGTCCCAAGGGAATTAAGGCCTCCACTGCTAAAAATCCATTACCTTCAGAGAGAGATTCCAGAGCTTTAGAGAGGTGGGGAAAAAGATTTACACCTCAGCCACCTTAACCATGAGGGCATTAAACTGTCAGTTCCATATGTTAAAGTACCAACAATTTCTGTTATCACAGTTGAGAAACAAAATGTCACAACCTGAACAACCAGACTTGAAGGAGTTGCAGGATTTGATACATAGTGCAGAACAAGTGGGTAAGCATACTTTGCAATGTGGTTTTGATGCTTTAGAGGCCTCATGTAGAGCTGCTGTTACAGGATCAGTCATACGTAGACATGCCTGGCTCAAAGAGCAAACCTTACCAGATCATGTCAAAGCTAAATTACTAGATACTCCTTTGCAAAAAGATGTATTGTTTGGTGTTAAAGCTGAGGGGGTATTAAAGAAAATGGAGGAAAAAGCAAAATCAATGCAAACAGTAAAAGATTTCCTACAGGTACAACCTCCACGTTTCAGTAGAAATTGGCCTTCCAAAAATTGGTCCTTTCCAGCCACGGACAGACCCCAAAGAGGTAGATACAGGCACCCGAGGGGCAGAGGGCAATCTCAAGGATCATTTAGAGGCAGACAATGGCAAGCACCCACACAAAGAGGTGTTGAGGATAGTTCACAACCATTCAGAAAGCAGAACCAATGACTTTCCCTTTTGCATGCCAAGCAAGGCTCAAATGGCAGCACCTTTAGGTGGAAAACTGGCATTATTTTCGAAAAATTGGCATATTGTCACAAAAGACAACTGGATCCTGGACATTATAGACAGAGGCTACAGATTTCACTTTCACACCCTTCCAAAAATGAGAGGCATGCCAAACCTGCCACACAATCAAAGGGCAGAGGCACAAAAACAAATTTCAGATCTCATGGACATGAAAGCTATTCAAGAGGTAACTGTACAAGAGCAGGGTCAAGGTTTTTATTCCAGACTATTCCTGGTACCAAGAAAGGGAAAAGACTGGAGACCTATTTTGGACCTATCCATCCTAAACACATTTTTACTCGTGCCAAAATTCAAGATTCTCACATTACAGCAGCTTCTTCCCATGCTGGGCAAGGAGTCTTGGCTGGTAACATTGGACCTCAAGGAGGCATACCTGCATGTCCCAATCAGACAAGATTGCAGAAGATACCTCAGATTTCTTACAGGTTCAACCCATTATCAATTCTCTGCATTGCCCTTTGGCTTATCTACTGCGCCCAGAGTGTTCACGAAATGCCTGGCATCAGTAATCACCTACTGCAGACTTCAAGGGATACAAACGTACCCATATCTGGACGACTGCCTGATCCAAGCGGACAGCAAGCACATACTTATGAAACATCTGGCGTTTGTAATAATGTTGTTGAATTCTCTGGGATACACAGTCAACAAAAAGAAATCAAGGCTAATACCCTCTCAATAATTTTCCTGGGTGCCAGCTTGGATACAAACACCCAGATGGCCTACCTCACGCCAGAGAAACAAGGGCAACTAACTCAATACTTCAGAAAACTGGCAACTTTCACCAGGCTGACTGCAAGGAAAATCCTGCAGGCTCTGGGATTCATGGCATCTTGCATCCTACTGATCCCATGTGCAAAGCTGCATATGAGGAAACTTCAGTGGTACCTAAAAAACCTATGGTCTCAACACAGCCACAGTTTGGAAACAATAATACCACTAATTCCATGTCTTCAAAAGGAATTTCTGTGGTGGGCTCTAGCATGCCAAAGAAACACAGGTCTCCCATTCTGCAAGCCTCAAGCAAATCAAATCATCACAACAGATGCCTCTGACTACGCCTGGGGGGCGCACATGACAGATCGGTGCATTCAGGGCAAATGGCTCCAAAAAGAAAAGCACCTACACATCAATCAGAAGGAAATGATAACAGTAATAAATGCTATTATAGCTTTCAAAGACCTACTGCATCCAGGCCAGCTATTGATAAGGACGGACAACACCACAGTAATGTGGTACATAAACAAACAGGGAGGTACCCATTCATACCCCCTATGCAGGCAAGCCATGTCTCTTTGGAACATGGCTCTGGAATTACAAATCAAGCTTCAAGCACAGTACCTGCCAGGCAAGGAAAACACACTGGCAGACAACCTAAGCAGAAATATTCCAGATCCACACGAATGGAAGTTGCATCCTCAAGTTTTCACAAAGATAACTCAAGCATGGGGAAGGCCAGACATAGATCTCTTTGCCTCCCACAGAAATCACCAATTGGCAAAATTCTGCTCAAGGACCTTTCATCCACAGGCCTGGAAAGTGGATGCACTCTCCTTCAGTTGGGCAACAATGACAGTTTATGCCTTTCCACCTCTCCCTCTGCTGCCCAAAGTTCTATTAAAAACCAGAGCAGACAGACCAAAGATGATTGTCATTGCTCCAGACTGGCCAAGACAACACTGGTACCCACTCCTGAAAAGCTTGACGCATTCCCCACCATGGATCCTGCCTCTAATGCCTCTTCTACTGACTCAGCATAACTTCAAAACTCTTCACAGCCAGCTGAAAACACTCAATCTAGCCGCATGGAAGATTCCTTAAATTCACAACAGGCCCTACTCTCCAAGGAGGTGTAGGATGTCATTTTGGAGGCCAGAAGACCTTCTACAAGAAAAGCCTACTCTGCAAAATGGAAACGGTTTTGTGCCTGGAATGAGAAAAAGGGTCAGAATCCTGGAATACTGAATTTACCCCAAATATTACAGTACCTAGCTGAGATGCTAAGCAATGGACTTTCATTCTCCTCCATCAAAATCCACGCCTCAGCCATTTCTGCAGAATACAACACTGATCCTCCTTTATTCTCTCATCCCCTCTTAAGACAGTTCCTCAGAGTGGCTAAGAATATAAAACCCCCAAGGAAACAACCAGTACCTGCTTGGGACCTCAGTTTCATACTAGAAAAACTGACCTTGCCTCCTTTTGAGCCAGCTGCTTCAACAGAACTGCAATACTTGTCTTGGAAAACAGCCTTCCTCCTGGCAATCACTTCAGCTCGCAGGGTTTCGGAACTACAAGCCCTCATGGCTGTACAGCCTTTCATCATTTTCCATCAGGACAGAGTTACCTTACGAACCAATCCGTCCTTTATGCCAAAGGTAGTATCCAGGGTAGCCTTGAATCAGGCTATCCACTTACCTACCTTTTACCCTAATCCTCAAAACAAAGGGGAAAGACTACTACATTCCTTGGACATTCACAGACAGCTGCGTTATTATTTGGACAGAACAAAGCCTTTCAGAAAATCAGAGCAACTCTTTGTGTCCTATGCTGCAGGAGCTCAAGGGAAGCCTATTTCCAAACAGACAGTCTCAAAGTGGATAGCCCACTGCATACGCTTTTGTTACTCTTTTCATGATAAATCTGTACCTGCAGGCATCAGATCTCACTCCACAAGGGCCACAGCGACCTCTGCAGCTTTCCTCAGGGGGGGTTCCTACCAAAGATATTTTGGAAGCAGCCACTTGGAGTTCCGTACATACCTTCTCCAAGCACTATCACCTACCATTATACTCCAAATCTAGAGCAAGCTTTGCCACTGTAGTCTTGCAGGGCATCCTGGCTCCTCCTAGTTCCACCTACTGCCTACCACCCCTTTTTTAGCTTTGGGATTCTACCCATCTGTTATGACTGCAGCTGTATGCATGATGAACATAGTACAGTTTTGTTCCTACCATAAATGTAGATGTTTGAGTGGTAATACAGCTGCAGTCCAGGTTTCCCTCCCTCCTTCCCCTCTTGGGACAGGCCTAACGGCTAACACCTCCTCATAGAACCTGAATGGGGTATTCTTTTATGGTGTATTTGCTTGCAACTACTGTTTTTTGATTATATTGCATTGCACTATTGCATAATTTTATGTATTGCCTTCCTTCTAGGGGCACCTGACATCTGGGGCAAGAAAAACTGAATAAAATGGCGTCGGCTGGATCTTTTATACCCCTGTCGCACTGATGTCAGGAAGGAAGCGACGACAACCGACGCCGGACCTAGACTTTGGAATTCGGCTGACCAAGGACCCGCCTGACGGCAGGAAAACCCATCTGTTATGACTGCAGCTGTATTAGCACTTGAACATCTATATTTATGGTAGGTACAAAACTGTACTTTCTCATTGCTCTCAGTTCAGTAGTATGTTTATATAGGCAAATAAATCTAACATTACTCAATTTCTTCCTACTTCATACCAAAAAAATATTGATCATGGATCCTTGGCTGTGATTTTGTCATTTGTGAGCAGATGGAGCACTGGTCCACTTTTTTTATTTTAAATTCCTAGATCTGTCTTTTAGTAGTTATCGGCTGTTGGAATTGGAATATTTGGGCAAGTTAGTATCTTCCCCAAAAGTTGAATGGGGGCAGCACTACGCACTATTACCACAAGCTTAATAAATTTTTGTATCTTTACATGTAAAAATGATGTGTCTGATCCCAGTTAGGATAAAATGGATAAATGTCAATGGGGCACAACACAGTAGTTTGAGTTAACATTGGTTTACACTCCTAGCTTCCTTACAAAAAGTCATAGCTAAAGCTCTTTTCTTAGGTCACTTCAAAATGGATTTGCATTTTACACTGACTCCATATATCCTTGTTATGGTGATTAGGATTAGTATTTGTTCAGTTGTAGCATCATCATGCTAGTGAATTTGTGAATTTTAAGGAGATGTAATAATTTGGTTAATTACCTACAATTTCATGTTTTTGTTTGTTCACTTGAGTTCACTGAAATCAAATTAAATGAGACTGCAGTGGATTTCCAGTCCAAACACTCTTTGTAATTTGGGAGTAAATACTAAATTTGCTACAGTTTAGGATTTTTTGCATAGTAAAATCAGTAAGCACTGAAAACAATAAGAGTTCTCATAATGAGGATAACTGTTGCCATGAAATTGATAAAGATGGCATTCTTTATAGTGTGTTACTAGAACAAAAAATCACCATGTTCTTGACAGTTTTAATTTGATATGTTCTAGTTTAGGTTATTAACAACTTGTGGTGGTGCTGCGGTAGCGTTGTCGCCTCATAGCAAGACGTCCCGTTCGATTCTCAGCTAGAGCGTCTTCTGTGTGGAGGCATACGTGAATGGGGCATGCCTTCGTTGAAGGTTTTGCATCAGGGCTGGTAACCCGGTAAGTAAAAGTCCACTACCAATCATTAGCGGACCGGAGTTCCGCTGTGGCAACCCCTAACCGGGAAAAGCTGAAAGACACAAACAAAACTCTTATGTGAACCTCCTTTTTGTGTGTGTTAAAATATTAAAAAACACCTTTATTGACTTAACACTTATGACATAGGCAAACTTTATTAACAAATTCAGATTTATAAACATTATACATCACATATATTATTTTGTATAATATAATGAAAACAACATTACATAAAATGTTCAATTATTGCCTTCTCTTAAACTGCATTCCTCCTCCAAAACATTTTTCTGCAAGCATTTTCCCACAATTTCCATTTTTCTATGTAATTTTACTTCTACCATTTTCAAAAGGTCCCACTTCCTATTCTTTTATCTGCATTACAATATTCAATATTTCAAGTATGGGTTGTTTAGACTTTGATTTCCATTTTCTAGTATTTGCTTTATTGGCACCCACCAGAATTGAACTTAGCAAGGCCTTACTATGTTGAAGCAATTCAGATCCTGTATCCCAGCTCAAAAACATTTTCTTAGTTACACTAATTTGCTTGCCCAATATCCCTGACAAAGTACTCTATAAAGTCGGGCAGTACATTACACTTAGAGGACGTATGCTTCCAGGTACCTCTTTCTTCCTCATTACACTTCTAACATTTGCCATCTACCTGAAGAAAAATTCTGTAGAGTCTGCTTAGTGTATAAAAGTATATATGCAAAGACTTTCAGGCAAAAATCCTAAGTCTTTTAGATTTTGTTGCATGTTTGGGAGCCATACATATGTTCTTCTATTGTTTCTTTGTAAATTTTATCTGATCTGTCTTCCCAATCTTTTCTGACCTCCTCGTTGATTCCTATAGCTATAACTAACTAAAAACTCAACTAGTGCTGGTCTTTCATTCAGGATTCCCCTATTCTATTCTCTGTGCCTATACTCTATCAATCCTTGATAGGGAAGGCAGTCAGTAGCCTGCAGTCCAAATATCTTCTTGGCCTCTTCCTCTGCTATTACCATTTCTTCTCTAATTATTTGTTCCCAATACCTTGGTTCTTTTACAAGCTATCTCCAATAAATTCTAGCCCCCTCTTGCCTGTTTAATGCACTTCTAATTGTGTTCCTGTCCACAAAATCTCCTTTCTCCATTCCCATGTTGGCTTAGTTTTTAGTATATGTACAGAATACTGTAGTAATTAAGTATTAGAATCTCGTAAGGATCTGCATCTAAAATCTTTCTCTTTCCTTATTTCTTGAATTACCCCTCTGCTTCATCATAATCCCTTTACTTTGAATTGTAGCATTCTTCTTGTGTTATGTATAAGAGCCTTAACTGTGCAGCTCTAAAATATCCCTTCAAATCAGGTAATTGTAAACCTCCTTGTTCTATTGGGAGGATCAGCTTATCCTACTTGACTAGTGCCTCTTCCTATCCCAGATAAAGTCTTTTAACTCTCTATTCATTATTATCCACAACTTCTCCTCTGGTTGGTAAAAATATGCCCGACCTTTGTATAAATCTAAAGGGACTAAATCATTTGTACTGCTTATATCTTGCTTATTTAACTTATTACTACTATTTTTGAATCCTCCTCTCTCTAGCTAACAAACTTAATCTTTCTAGAGTGCATACAGACATTTTTATGAACTTTGGAATATGCTGGACTAGAACCGCTACCATTCAACTTTGGTGACCACATATGTGCTCCCCCATTTTTGAATCTCATTTGCTTTTGTTTGGAAGTTGTCTGATCATGACTAGGTCACAGGATGAATTTATTCCCTGATAGTTTTGCTAGCTACTATTTTGTTCTTCCAGTTCAGTTTGCTGGGCTTCTCAGGCTTCTTAAGCTCCCCTTCTTGCCCAGGAGATCAGATCTTGGAACTGATCCCACACTCTGTTCATTCCATTGTATTTCCCTTCCATGCAGGTACATGGGCAGTCCAGTCATAAGTTTGTGTGGTGTTAGTCCATATTTTGGGGAGGAATTTTTCAATATCATTAGTAATCTGGTTAGATCTTTGACTATGGTTTCCATCTTCTGCAGTCATTTTTAAGACTTTGTATGATCCTGTTTGTTCTTTCCACTTTTTCTGAACTTTGAGGGTGATAGGAAATGCAACAGTCCTACTTTTCTCCCTCTGACTGAAAAATGGTTTGCATCATTTTACTGATAAAATTGCTACTTTGATCACTGTGGATTTCAAATAGCTCTCCCCAGTTGGGAAATATCCATTCACTAAGGATTCACACAAGTGTATATGCATCACCTCCACCTATACCATGTACTCATTTGTCAGGGTTAAGTTAAATTTTAAACCCCTTGGTGCCATTGGAAGAGGCTTGACAAAGTCGGTGTGAATCCTGTCCCAAGATCCTAAAGCCTGAGGAAGCGTACAGGTTTTTTTCCACAGATGGTTTTGCCTATGCTGTATATTGCACGGTTGATGTATTTTTTATATGGCTTTGTACATCTTGTGACATTTCCATCTACCAGTACCTAGCAGACAATAGTTCTTGTAATCCCCCCCCCCCCCAGCGTGTCCCAAGAAGTCACAATAGAACCCCTGAAGAGCTCTTCCCTCTTTTGGATCCAGGTACAACTTCTGATATAAGGGCTTATTTGAAAATTCACCGGTTACTTTTCAGTTATTAGGCAGCATCACACATATCCATCATTTGCTTCTTTCTTATGGTATACCAAACGGTCTTGGTTTGTTGCTTCATCTCTTGGCCCCATCTTAGATATTGCACTTGGTATCAGATTTGAGAATATAATTTAATGTGAGCCCTTTTGGAAAATCCTCCCATAACAGGCTCCATTTTATCTTTAGTGTGTACAGAAGCCACCGTTCTCTAGTTTCATGTCAGTAGGCTGGTTATTTGGTCAGGGGAGGGTTTTACCCCCACCCCATAGTCTGGGCAAGGGAGTCGCACAGAAGTCAGTGGTATGTTGTTAAGGTAGAGAAGGAATAGGCAGAGGTATTATCTCTTGGTCTATGTTTCCCTGTTCTATTATATAACTTATTTTTTTCTCTGAGGATTTTTTTGTCTTTCCAGTAATGCTCTTATGTGTAACTGTTTATACCCCATTTACCTCTAGATGTTCTTGTTTATCTAACTAATCAACTTTGTCATTGTGTTTTCTGTGCTCTGATACCTGTTGATGTACCTTGATTTTTTAACTTTTTGAGGAAGAGACTGCTTTTAACATTTCCAGGATTTATTTCATTATGTCCTGTTGACTGAATATGCTCTACTTTAGCAGTAATCAACCCATGCTTGACATAAATGGGCAGTGAAGAGGTTAAAATTGCCTATACATATGTACTACCTCTGTAAATGTTTATGTAGTGTGGCAGTAAGATAGTCATTTTTACAACATTAAGTTCTGCATTTCATGCTGTGCATCTGCCAGGTAAGCCTTCTGTTTGATGCTGCACCTCATCATGATTGTGGATAATCCGCCTAGTTACTTATTTTCCTTGGGTTGTTTCCTAATATCATGACCTGCCTACGTAGCAGTTAGAGGCTTTTCCATTTTGTAGGGTAACAACTCAATTGTTCACTTTATTTTATAAGTCAGGGCATTTATTTGCATCATCCTGATATGCTATAAGTTCTGTCAGGAACTTAATCTTGGGTGTTTCTACCCAAATTTCTCACACTCCACGTTGGAGTTTTGATGCAATATATCCTACTCTGGAATTGGACATCTACCACAGAGATCACTGTTGAGCATACTTAATGGCTGTATACTTTGTTTGTAGTACCCATGGGACATTACTTATTTCAGCATGTGTTGTTTCAGTAGCTTAGTTTGTATGTGTGAGTGAATGTATGCATGAAAGCAGAAGAGACTGCGTGTGTGTGTGTATGTGTGTGTGTGTGTGTGTGTGTGTGTGTGTGTGTGTGTGTGTGAGATTGTGAAAGAGTGAAAGTGATCTTGTGTGAGTGAATGTGTGCATAAAAGCAGAAGAGACTGTGTATATATGTGTGTGAGAGAGAATGAGAGCGATCCCTGGCAGCAGCAATGATTGAGATTTGTGTTTCTCTTGACCATACCGCTCAACCTCTTGCAAAATAAATCTGGACTGAGACGCAAATGATAGGTAAAGACTTTAAATATTGCTCTTATAAACTTAGAAAGTTGCTAGAACAACAGGATTTCCATTATCATGCGTTATAAAAGCAAGGACAGAGTAGAGCATGTTGCCAAGCAAAGAAAATAAAGGAATGACTCGGTGAAGCATGCTGTGGCTTCAAATCAAATTTAAGTTCGTAGGCAGTTAAATGTAAAAGCAATCCAAAAACCTTTATTTATGCTAGGGTTCGTATGTCATCTTCGGTACCTATTTCAGTTTGGCTGGCAGCTAGAATTATTTTGATTGGAGAGAATTGGAAATGCTAAAGTACTGTAGGTTGGGATAAGTGCACCAATGAGTACTAAGGCTTTAGAAGTATGTGTCGTTTGTCATTTTTTTATATCCACCAGATTAAACTGTGTGGTCAGCCATTTTTGAGTACCATCCAATAGGTCAAGAGTGTGTACTGTGCAATTGACTGGTGCTTAACCTAGTTCCATGGTATGTGATAGGGTGAAGATTCAAGACTAATGAGAATGGAGAGTGGTTTTCACTAGTAAATAGGGTGAACTGTGACTTTTCTCAACCTGTGCAAAAGAACCTCAGCCACTAATCATTCCACTCAGCCAATGAAAACTGAATTCTGGTTGTCATAGTCCTAACTGTAATTCGAGGAAAGAAAACAAAAGATGTTAAGTTGTCAATCTCGCCTTCATTCTTGCTGGATGGGTTCGGAGCCGATCCTCGGCTCCGACTCGGCCACTTACTAAAGCTCGAGAGCTTATTTTACCGGCTCGAGGCAACCCTATGTCCCATGATGCTAGGCGGTAAATCCCCAGATCTCGTTTGCCGCTTTCGATTGTGAGGTGCGTATTTTTACCGGCTCCTGGTAAGTCTTTGAAAACATAGTTTTTCAGTCACCCCTTTTGGTTAGTTTTTCACCCAGTTGTTTTTCAGTAGTTAGCAACTACCTTTAATTCTATTCCTGTTAATACTTCCCTTTTTTTTCCCTTATATCCCCCCCTCCACTCTTAGTTTAGGCCTTAAGCCTGCCCCTTTCCCAATTATCCTGTGGAGTGTTTGGGTGTGTCAGTATCCCAATTAATATTTTTATTAATATTTTATTGTTTTTTGAGTGTTTTGTGTGTGTGTGTGTGTGTGTGTGTGTGTGTGTGTGTGTGTGTGTGTGTGTGTGTGTGTGTGTTTTCTCTCCCTTTGTGATCACTCAACACTGTTATGTCGAAGGAAACTAAAGTCTCAGGCTTTAAGAAGTGTGACTCGTGCTGTCAGAAAATGTCTCTGACAGACGGTCACACTTCTTGTGTTTACTGCCTGGGACCCCTGCACCTGCAGGACTCTTGTTCTGTGTCATGCATTCAGTCCAAGAGTCCTGCAGGAGCGCAGGAACAAACTTATATTGAGGGGCTTGTTAAAGCCCGAGGGCTTCCCAACTAAGTCTACGTCGGGGAGGCCTTCGAAACCAGCAAAACCATCTGCTCCGAGTACCAAGCCTTTGGCTGCTGGCCCTTTGTCTGTGCCTAGATCGGCTCCGGCTGGAGCCGATCCCTCTGAGTCACAGGTTCCGGTCTCGGCACCACTCGGCGCTGATACCTCTGAGCCCATGCATTCACGGTCGGCTCTGGCTGGAGCCGATGTGTCCTCGGCTCCTTTGGCTCCATCCATATTTAAGAAGAGGTCAAGATCCCCTTCATTGGAGTCCATCCATTCTGCTCCGAGATCCCCCCTGCTCTCGGAGCGGAGCCATCAGAGCCGATCTTCTCTGTCATCCAGGCTTTCATATCACGACCTTGAGAGAGTGGTAAGCAGGCTGTTAAAGTATCAGGCATTGGCCCAGATGATCTGTAGCCCGTCTCATCAGACGGTAGCTATTAAGACTCCACCTATTTTTCCTCCTTCGACTCTCCCTTAGAGTTCGGAGCTGGAGCTCCTCGGAGCCGTGACTGTTGTGGCGTCAGAGCCGATACCTCCCCCTTCGGCTCCTTTGTCTTCCGCTCTGATCTCCTCCTTGATGCCTTCATTGGATGGATCCAGGCACCTGGTCTCTCTAGTCAGCTCCGAGGGGGCGAGTAGCATCGGACCATTGTCCGACCCCATTCTCCCTCTCGGAGCGTTGGCACTGGTGAGCTCGGCCCCATCGGCCTCGGAGCCTTCCCTGTCGGTGCGGCCTGGGGTTCCTACCTCTTCGGAGCGGGGGCCCTCTGGCCTTTCTGATAGGGGAGCCTTCGAGGTGATGAGGAGTGTACTAGCCCCATGGCATAGTCAACGGTCAGCTCCATCAGCTCCTCCCACTACAGTGCCTGCTGATGTCTCTTCCCACTCTCTTGCTCCCGGACCCAGAGATCCAACACCTCAGGTTTTCCCACTGGGAATATCTTCCTCTTCCGAGGCTTCTCCTGACCTGTCAGCGGAACCTCCGCGTAAGAGGACATGTAAGAGGAAGCATGTGGATTCCCCTGAGTCCATTACATCAGACACTGACTTGGATGAGTCGGAGGGATCCCCAAAGTCCCCCTCTGAGGATGTCTCTTTCTCAGACATCCTAGAAATCCTAAAGCAGAGGGGGAACTGGTCTTCCCTTAATCCTTCCGAGGACAAGTCGGTGTACCTGGAGGCGTTTGTTTCTCGACCCTCCACCTCCTGGGTGTCTCCGCCTTTCGACCCCCTTATGGAAGTAGTGGCTCGGAAGGCATGGTTGGCCCCGGATTCGGTGGAACCCACCCCTCGGAGGCCATCTAAATTCATCACAGCACAAGTTGACAAACAATTCTTAACAAAAGGTGTACCGGCAGATGCCATGGTGGTGGCTGCAGCCACCAAGAAGGAACTAGCTGATCCTTCAGTACCTATCCATCCTCCTAATAAGGATTCTAGGACCATGGATAGGTACGGTAAGCGGATGTTTTCTTCAGCGACCTTTGCCATGCGGTCGCTGAATTACTTGTCACTTCACCCGCCTTCAGAGAGATATTCTCAAAGAGTTGGGAGAAGTCTTACAGGATCCATCAGCTGCTGGGTCCCAGGATAAAATAAACTCATAGCTTGGAACCCTGAATTCGATTAACTCATCCATGCATCTAATTTCATATGCAGCCGATGGAGCGAGTAGGGCTGCGGGCACAGGAGTGGCCTTACGGTGTCACGCCTGGATGCGGCTGTGTAATTTTGCGGACCCTTTCAAGGCGTCTTTCACAAATTCCCCTTTTGATGGTTCGGCTTTGTTCGGACCTCAAGTGAAAGACACCTTGACTAGATGCGAACAAGATGGCAAGACTCTTTCTGCCATAGGAGTCCGTTTCTCCACCCCTTCAAGACCATACCCTAAGGGTCAGAAGGGTGGGAAAATGTGGTTCTGCAAATCTCAAGGAGTCACGCCTGACGCAAGAGGTCAGTTTGCCCCTAGGGCAGCGTCTGTTGTTGTTACCCGCTCTGCCTCTGGGGGTAGAGGGGGTCCGCAGAACCAGGGTAGCAGGGAGTCTCTCTCTGACAAACCCTTCCAGCATCCCTGAGATGTTGCCCGATTGTCCACCTTCGGAGGCAGTCGGGGGAAGATTGTCACTGTACCCAATAGCCTGGCTTTCCCTTACTCAAGACAAATGGGTACAGTCGATCATATCTGAGGGTTACAAAATTCCCTTTATCCAAACCCCAATACAGCAAAAGGGAACCCTTCCAGACGTTCCACCCGGTCTAAGGGAACTAGTAGTACCAGAGATATCAAAACTGCTAGCAAAAAGAGCCATCCAGCCAGTCCCAGCAGACCAACTAGGATCCGGAATCTACTCAAGGTTCTTTTTGGTACCGAAAAAGACAGGGGACTGGACACCAATATTAGATCTCAGCAAACTAAACAAGTTTGTGAAGAGAACAAGATTCCGGATGGTCATGCTACAGTCCATTCTACCCTTTCTGGGCATGGACAATTGGATGTGCGCCGTGGACCTTCAGGATGCGTACTATTACATCAAAATTCACAGGCGCTCCAGAAGGTTTCTCCGCTTTCAGCTGGGGGCCAGTCACTACCAATTCAGAGCCCTGCCCTTTGGTCTCACTACAGCCCCCAGAGTGTTCACCAAATGTATGGCAGTGGTTACGGTTCACCTGAGACGGCAAGGATTCCAGGTATTTCCATATCTAGACAACTGGCTCCTCACTGCCACCACCAGGCATCAACTTCTCCAAGCCAGAGCTTACACCATTCACATTTGCAGAGGGCTAGGAATCTCTATAAATTTTGAAAAGTCTGCCTTGTCGCCTTGTCAGTCTATTACCTTTATAAGCGCCAACTTGAACACCGTACAACTTTCAGCAAAGTTAACAGGTCAAAGGGTCTTAGATATTCAAAACCATGTCCATGCTCTTCTTCAGAGGGACAAAATTCAGGCCAGGTATGTCCTGAAAGTATTGGTTCTTATGGCGGCCGCCATAACACTTCTTCCCCTTGCACGTTTTTACATGCGTCTTCTACAGTGGATGCTTTTCGCCCAGTGGTCTTTTCAGCAACTTCCCATGCACCACAAGATCATGATAACTCCAACTTGCAAAAGTCAACTGTCCTGGTGGATATTGTTTCCTCAAGTCCATCAAGGCAGACCCTTTGTTCCTCCTCCCCCGGTCGCCACAGTGACATCGGATGCCTCCCTGATCGGGTGGGGGGGGGGGGCATTTTCAGGGCAGGATGGTCCATGGCACTTGGCAACCTTTCGAACGCCACCTGCACATAAATGTCCTAGAGATGAGAGCAGTGCTTTTAACGTTGCAAGCCCTCCACGACTCTCTTCCCCTAGGAACTATTGCAATCCAAACGGACAATATGTCCGTAGTGTGGTATATCAACAAGCAAGGCGGAACCAAGTCCTATCCCCTGTGTCGAGAGGCACTCAGACTTTGGTAATGGGCAATCTCCTCTCAGCGGTTTCTGATAGCAACGCATATCCCCGGGAAGTCCAACATCGTAGCGGACAGGTTGAGCAGAGCTATACTCATGCCACACGAGTGGTCTCTCAAAAAAATCTGTGGCGGAAGAGATTTTTCAGAAGTGGGGCCTTCCTTGCTGCGATCTTTTTGCTACACCGCAAAACATCAAATGCCCCGACTTCTTCACCCTCTTCCCCCTTCCAGGCCATCCCCTCAGAGACACTCTAGTCCAAGATTGGCCTTGGGGACTTCTATGTGCCTTTCCACCCTTTCCTCTAATCCCACAAGTAATTCAGAAAGCAACCGCCTTGAGAGCCAAGTTGATTCTCATTGCCCCTTATTGGCCTCAACAGATATGGTTTCCGTTCCTACAGCGTTATCTTTTGGTACAGCCTTGGCATCTGGACCCAGCTCCAGATCTGTTGACCCATCAGTCGGGGCAGCTGCACCAATCCCTACATTCTCTCAACCTCACTGCTTGGTTGCTCCACTTCCGTCCTTAGCCAGGCTTCCTATGATTTCTAATCCCGTCCGGGATATCATAGTAGCTTCCCTTAAATCGTCCACCAGAAGGATTTACACTAGTAAATGGAAATGTTTCTCCTTCTGGGCAAAGGCAAGGAATATAGATCCCTTTACTGATCCAATTCATTCGGTCTTAGACTTCCTAGCCAAAATTTTTCATTCAGGGTCTTCTGCCTCTACAGTAAAAGTTCAGTTGGCAGCCATATCGAATTTTCATACAGGCTTATCGGACCACAACATCATGTCCAATAAGCTTTGCAAAGCTTTCCTTAAAGGTGTATATTTACTTAAGCCTCCGATCAAAGACCCTCCACCTCAGTGGGATCTTAATTTAGTCTTAACATCCTTGATTCTTTCCCCCTTTGAACCTGCGGTTTCCTGTTCATTGAAATTTCTTTCCTGGAAGACACTCTTCCTAGTCGCCATTACTTCTGCTAGGAGAGTATCTGAGCTTCACGCCCTCTGCATCCGTCCTCCCTACTTAATCTTCCATAAAGACAGAGTTTCTCTAAGGACCAATCCATCCTTCTTACCCAAGGTGGCTTCGCAGACAAATTTAAATCAGTCAATTGATTTCCCAGTTTTTTTCCCAAACTATACTAATAGAGCGGAGCAAAAGCTACATTATCTAGATGTTCACCGCCAGCTACGATACTATTTGGATAGAACCAAACAAATAAGAAAGTCTGATCAACTGTTTTTATCGTACGCAGAAAATAAGAAAGGCCTTCCTGTTTCTAAGGTAACCCTATCTAGGTGGCTGTCTTCTGTGATTACATCTATTTATCAACTCAGAGGCAGGGAATTAACTTCTAAGCCAAAAGCCCATTCAACTAGAGCACTAGCTACATCTACAGCTTTTCAAGCTAGACTACCAATAGACACTATCTGTGCGGCAGCCACATGGGCCTCTCCTCATACCTTTGTTTCGCATTACAAATTGGACATGGCCTCCAGAGACAGAGCAAAATTTGGTTCCACCGTTCTCAAGAGTCTGTTCCAATGAGCCACCCAGGATGAAGGTGCTAGGGACGCGGTCCCATCCAGCAAGAATGAAGGCGAGATTGACAACTTAACATTGAGAAGTTATGTACCTACCATAAAGTTCCGTGTTAGTTGTCTTCTCTCGCCTTCTTTCTTGCGTCCCACCCACCATCCTCCTAGCTTGGACAGACCGAGAAGATCTTCCCTTCCTTGAAGGGTCCTTATATTCCCTTGTTTCACCATCTGGGTGTCCTAGGATATATATAGTGAAGATAAAGATCTTTGGGGGTTTTTATCCCTCTTCCTCCTCCTTTCTAGTTGGAGGATTTTGTTTTATTGGCCTATGCTAGGTTTTTTTTCAGCTTCCAAACGAGATCTGGGGAGTTATCGTCTAGTATCATGGGATATAGGGTTGCCTCGAGCCGGTAAAATAAGCTCTCGAGCTTTTGTAAGTGGCCGAGTCGGAGCCGAGGATCGGCTCCGAACCCATCCAGCAAGAAAGAAGGCGAGAGAAGACAACTAACATGGAACGTTATGGTAGGAACATAACTTCTCATTTAATATACGTCTGGTCCTGTTTTTGTGAAGGGCATTCTGCTGAGACAGGGAAGAGTTTGGGAACCTTGCTCTTTTGGCCTGTGGGGGACAAATACATGCTCTGATGTTGTTGTTTGTCTTTTGGCCTTTCCCGGTTAGGGGTCGCCACAGCAGAACTCCGGTCCACTAATGATTAGCAGTAGACTTTCACAAAAGCTGAGGTGCCAGCTCGACGTTCAACCTTCGACTAAGGCACGCCCATTTACGCATGTCTTTCGAACGCCCACCCAACTGTGGGGAGGACATGCAGACTCCACACAGAAGGCACTCCCCACACTCCAGCCGAGAATCGAACGGGAGAACCTCTTGCTTTGAGGCAACAACGCTACTGCTGCACCACTGTGGATACATGCTCTAATAATAGAACAAAATGGCCTGGTAACCACGCCAAGTGTGAAAACTTCCCCCAACCATTGGTCATTCTCAGCATATTCATAGTCAGTGACCTCGCCTAAAGAGCGGAATTTCCAGATTGTGAACACCAGTGGCACATGTCTCTTTTTCTGGATGTGGGTTTTAACCCGAATTCAGTTGTCGCTCATGCTGAGGGTTCAGGAACATGTATTATCTGAACAGTCAGAAAACTTCACATTTTGAGGATGGGACCACACATTCGACTCAAAACTCTGGACATTCTGTAAAAATCTGGACAGTTGAAAGGTGTGCTTTGTTAACTCTTAGCTCAAGCTATCTGGATAAACCTAAAATAAACTGGTAACAAATGCTCATAATAAAAATATATTTTACGAAGTTTACTTGATTATTAAGCTTTTGTGTTGGCATACATTTTCTGAAACATAGGTGTACATGAGAAAGTGAGCGAGAGTGACAGTAAAGAGGTTTGCATATCTCTGGACTTTTCAGCTGATGAAATCTGGATAAACCCTAAAATAAAGAGGGAACAAAGGCTCAAAAATAGGAACAGATGTTAATTACTGCTCTTATAAAATTACAAACTTACTTAAATAAAAGGATTTGTGGTAGTATGAATTTTCTGAAGAAAATAATAGTCTGAAACTCAAATGTATGCCATTATTTACTAACTTCAATCTCCAATGACTGGCAACAAACCAAATGTTTTAGACATAAGGGACCAAAAATAAAATACCTGGATATTTTTGAAGGTTGTAGTTTGGATGTAAAATGCTTCCTCCAACACCATTAAAATATAATACAGCAAGTTTGAAACATTAGGCAGAGGAACTAAGTTACATCAAAAAATATATAAAAAAAAAATAATATAGTGCTTAAAAAAATAAGTCCAACACAAAAATTTTACAAAGACCCCATTCTCTTAAGTACAATAATGCCCTCCAAGATGTGTGCTAATGTGTAATTAATGCCCTTCTGGGGGTATAGAGGCCCTTTGTCTGTGGCAGTGTGCCTCATAGCACACCTGGGCGGGTGTTAATTGCACATTAACACAAAACATGTCATGTATTGCTTGCTTATTATGCTCGTGTGCGAGGGCCAGTCTGTGAAAAATGGTCTTGCATGAAACTGGTCCATGGTGTAACAATGGTTGGAGACCACTTTTATAGAGTAATAACCCAACACCTGATACCAGTTTCTTTTTTTTTTCATAGTAACACAGCAGTTAAGGTGTTTTCATTGTGTCCAGACCATACTGTGAGCTCCTTACCTATTTCTGGGAGTGCAAGAGCCTGGGGGCAGACATTAGCTCCTAATTTAAGTTAGTGAAAGCTGTTTTTTGATCTTCTGACCATTTTAGAACAACTTCTCTCATTTTGCTACTCCTCAACAAGTCTGTCAAGGTTTTAGCCTTTTGTACATAGTCTGTTGTTGACAAATTAATTTATTTTTCTGAGTATCTTGTGCTCCACCATGACTCTCATGGTCGTTTTAATTGCTCCTTTTTAGATTATTGTTAAACAGCTCTTACAGATTTTACCTCTCAGTTCTCAATTTTGGAATCAACCTACAGTTATCTTGGTGTGTGGCAAAATTGTTTGTATATTTGCAGATTATGTTGGCTAACTCTTTATGAGGTGTCTGTAACAGCTGCAGTAAATCCGTTGTCTTGGGTTTTTGATACTATATGCACTAAAGCCATCAGAAAGAGACACTGCTATTATTTGACAATGATGTGATCTTTTTAATATTTCTTGGCCAAACACATCAGGAATGTACCTTTTTAAGGTTGGGGATTGTATGTAATTTCATGGGATAGTTTGTAACCCACAGTGGAAAAACTGGTATTCAGATTTATCATGTCATTTATAGTCATTAAAGATTTGATAACTTGTGCTTGAGTGACATGTCTTTCTAGTCCCTGAGGTTCTTCTGCACCATATTTGTGCAGAAGTTGTGTCATGATATGCACTGAAGCTCTGAGGTCAATCAAATGTCAAATCTCCCATTTTCAATGATAGAGAGAGGTTGCTGAGAATGCTAATTCCTATGGAGAACAGGCAAGGTACAGGTTAATGGCTTAAGACATAGAAGTGGAGAATGGGCTACTACTTGCCGCCTGTGTGGGTTAAATTGTTTCTCCAGTTTCTCTACCTTTTTAAAACATGTGAAAGGTACATCTCCATTGGGAATACTTGCAGTTTATTTTTCAAGCTTAATCAGTCTTTTCCATAAATTGGCATAAGGCCTGGTCTCATTTAGATATGGAGCTAAAGGTTGTCTTTCCTTCTCATCCTGTCTCCTTTATAACACATTTTTAGTACATTATCCAGCTCTTTCCTTTCGTTTGACCTGCAATCCTTAGCCATATGCACCTCCTTCTGACATTTATTATACTTACCTTTAAATTTACCTGTTTAGGGACTACTGCTTCACTTAAAATACTAATGTACCTTCTATTTTTGCAGATATCTTGAAGTGTTTCTCTGTCAAATCCTTATGGATGGTCTAGAAAATAGATATGGCATTATATGGTTCCTCACAAATATCTTATTGCTCTCTAATTAAAATAGGTTATTTTAGTCATTTAGGCAGTCTGTTTACCATGGTGTCAAGGAAGGCAGCATCATCACAATCTGGATTTTCATTACCAACAAATTGTTACATACATTCTACTTTTTTGCATGCAGTAATTTATTTATATTTATTTATTTATTTAAATTTGTTGACCGGGAGTGTCCGACTGGATGTGGGTCCATTTTCAGCGGAGGCCCGGGAAGAAAAGCTCCACAGTAAAATAAACAGACAGTAGTTACATTGGATTACATAGTGATTAACAATTTAACATAGAAATTACTTACAACATATTTACAGATGAAGAACATAGTACATCAGTAGACAACTAGAATCTTTATCTGTGAAGTACATAACAGGCATTAACAAATGTAACAATGAGAAGTTCCTGCTGTATAATAAGTACTAGGCTTATGAGCATCTGAGCTTGCTATCATCAAGGTAGTTAGTGGAGGTGAAAGAAAGGTAGTAGTTGGATGGGGTGGATGATATTAGAGTGGGAGTTGCAAGGGCATAGCCAGCATGTTTTTAGGTGCGCTTTTAATAAAGTTTTGAAGTTGGTGCATGATGGTACGGAGGTAATTGTGGGTGGGAGTGAGTTCCGTAATTTGGCTATGGCGCAAGAGAATAGTGCTTCACCAGCAGAGTTATTGGCTTTAGTGATCTGCAAGTGATTTTTGTTGCTGAATCTTAGTGGTCTGGTGGTGCGATAGGGTTGGAGTAGATTCTGGAGGGATGGGACATTTACTGGATGGTTTACTAGTTTGTGGGTGAGTGAGAGTTGATACCACTGAAGGAGGTGAGGGAGTTCAAGCCAGCCCAGTTCAGCAAGTGAGAGACAGTGGTGACTATGGTAGGATGCCCCTGTGGCGAATTTGGCGATTTTGTTGTAGCAGGTCTCTAGCTTGTTTAGATCACATTGCCTTAGGTTGGTATATACTGGAGAGGCATAAAGTAGGGTGGAGATAAGGTGGGAATTTGCTATTGAAATCTTTGCTGCTTTGGTGAGAAATTGTTTAGTTCTATATAATGCTCCTAATTTTTTGTGGACTTTTTTTATGGTCATGGATATGTGAATGTCAAATTTTAGTTTATTGTCTATTTCCACTCCTAGCAATTTGGTGTGTTCAGTTGGGTATATAGTGGTGTTGTCTTTTGCTGTGATGTTAAAGTGAGAGTTGTTTTGAGAATGTTTGGTGGGTTGGAAGATGAGTAGTTTAGTTTTGTTTGGGTTGAGTATTAATTGGGCATCGGATAGCCGTGTTTCAACAGAGGAAAAGGCTTCCTGTGTGACTTTTTGCAGTTTGGGTAGGGACTGGGCTGAGCAGATGATGGTTGAGTCATCTGCGTATTGGATGAGTGTGCCATGTTTGGTGGCAGAGGTTAGATTATTGGTGTAAACAGAGAAAAGTAGGGGTCCAAGGATGGATGCTTGGGGAACCCCTATGGAGACAGGTAGTTGGGGAGATATGTCATTCTGCCATACAACGGATTGTTGGCGGTCAGACAGGTAACTCTGAAACCAGTTGGTGACTGATTGTGAGAAGGATAGGTTAATAGTAATAGTAGTCAGTTTTGTACCATAGTCTTAAATCTGTTAATTGGCTTCTTTCTTTCTTTGGTGAAGGAGTGAATCTCCTCAAGACTCTTCAGTCTGTTCCCAGCTTGCCTCCCCCTGCCATATGTTTTGCGAGAAGGTACTCCTTGTATTTTCAGGTACCATGACAATAACTGTTGATTATTGTAATCAAACAAAGAAAAACATGTCTTCCTATTTCTAATCTGTCTTTCCTCTCTGTCCAAGACTTCTTGTGAGTCTCACATTTACCTTACAAAAGCTAAAGCAGCCTGGAACTGATAAGATGTTAAGGGTGTATAAGAGGTTAAAGTACCTCCCTTGTGCCGTAGCTGTCTCAGTCACAGTGGATACACAGTTTGGTTGGGTAGTTTGAGGAATAAGTGGCAATGTTAATATTGCCACACCAGCATGACCTGGTTGTTGGCTTACCTAACAGTTGAGGAAAAGTTTTAAATTATTTGTTACAGGGCAGACTGGTAGAGTCTGGACATTGTTACAAACCTTTTGAATAGGAACAGGGTTGAAGACTTGTGAAACAGGAGCAGGATTGTACAACACTGGAATACAAGTAGGTTTGTAGACCTGGGGAACAGGATTATAAACTGATGGAGTATAATTTATAGTTAAACCCCTTGGCTTCAGCATGCCTGTGAATACTTTCCCAGTCTACCTCTGGAATGTATACCCTAATGCTGCAGCAACACCCCCATACTACATTTTGGTTTCTTGTTTTTTTCAAAATGTTTCTTCATTGGCATTTCATGACCCAGTTTATTTGCATCTCATAAGGCATCTTGCTGCCATGGAAGCTCCCCATTCATTGTTTCTATTTTACCTTTGAGATAGTTTAAGGTTTCTTTCAACTGTTGCTTTTCTTTTCTGTTAGATAAAAGTTTTGTAACCATTGGTTTTGATGCTTTTATTGAGATGCTTGTTTTTTCTATTCCTGTTTTCTGATGCTTTACGTACTTCATGTTGTAACAATTTTATTTTATCTTGACCTCTCTTAGTTGCTTGATTCTTTAACACTCCCTTTGCATTTTTAAACTGCTTATTTACACCATAGTTTTGTGTTCGTTGCGATGGGCCTATGTTAGAATGTTGAATATAATCTTGAACACAAACAAACCACAGCATTAGCAGGAACTAGTCACCATATGAAAAAATCCAAAGGAACAGAATATAAAATTCCAACTTTAATCCAAAGTAGACAGAAAGATAAATCAGATGAGTGCTTTCGCTATGTAGCTTCTTCAGATCCAGTACATACTCAATAAAAGTCTCTGTAATATATACTTATCTAAATTCAATAATTAGGTAATTAAGTAAGCAATCTATTAATTACAGCATTTAAAAAGACATAGCATAGAGTCATCAAATATATATGCTAGTATAGGCATGTGTAAACATATAAAAACATAGCTTAAAACATCAAACATATATGCTTATAAAAGATAACAATGAAATAGAAATCTATAAAAACCACATGCTGAATAAAATGTGCTGAATAAAAATGTGCTAAATAAAAGTATATAAAAACTCATATTATTTAATATTTCTCCTTTGTCTCAATTTTGGTTTAATTGAGGCTCTTGATGTGGACGAACAAACGTTAATCCACAACTTATCTAATACTATACTGACACATGATGACATAACATTATTAAGTAAAGGACTGAATTTCATTCCTAGATGTCAAAGTCAATTAGTTGATACGATTTTGTATCTTAAACTGTTTTGTAGAAATATTATGCTTAAATTTATATATAAAGATTGTAATAGTAACTCAAATAATAAGGAAATGTATAAATTCAAGAATTTAAGTGAATTTATACCATCACATCATCCTTTGGTAGAGGCCTATATGAAACTTACTGAAGAAGAGCTACATAATTTTTATAGTAGTAAAAAAACAGCTAATAAAAGAGATAATCTAACATATAAAGAAAGATTAAGTCTTAGAAAACTACAGAGTAACCCCAATATCATAGTAAGACCTGCGGATAAGGGGGGTAAAATTGTTGTTATGAACATGCCTGATTATATAGAGAAAATGACAAATATGTTAAATGATGATTTTTACATATCTGCCTCTATGCAGAATGTACAACACACTATTAAATATGTTCATGAGATAATCAATGACATCTTTAAGAGCAACTTAATAGATAAAGATCTATTTGGATATCTTACTATTTTATCTCCAGTTATACCAGTCATATATGGTCAACCTAAAATACATAAAGACCCATTTAACCCTCCTATGAGACCTATAGTCTCAGGTCGGAATTGGGTTACAGAACATCTTTCTGTCTATGTTGAAAAACATCTTAGGTCTGTATTGAATACTAATATGGTGGTATTGAGAGACTCAAAACAATTTTTAATTGATTTTTATGAATGTATAAAGGCCGTAACAATTACAATGGAATATATTTTTGTCACTTTTGATATAAAATCCCTCTTTACTGTAATTCCCAATGAATTGGGATTAAGCTATATTACAGAATATTTGAAGGAACACAGTGACTACTCTGCTGTATCTATTGATCTGATTGTACATTTTTTAGAGTTAGTACTGGAGAATAACTTCTTTATGTTTATGAATAACATCTATAAGCAAAGAGAAGGCGTAGCTATGGGCACACCTTGTGCCAATAGCTACACAAACATGTTCCTTGCATATTGGGAAGAACATGTTTTGTTCTGTGAAGATATGTTTAAACAACATGTAATATTTTAAAGACGTTTTGTCGATGATTTATTTTTACTTTGGAAAGGTTCTCTAGACGAACTTCAACTTATGTATACCATTATGAATGACCTCACACCATACCTTGAATTTACTATGCACTATTCATTGTATAAAATTGAATTTCTAGATTTGTACATTGAGAGGCTAGATAACAATCTTATTAACACTGGGGTACATCGGAAGTCATGCTATACAAATATTCTGCTTTATAGATCTAGTATGCATCCACATTATGTCTTCAAAAATATTATGAGAGGCCAAGCTATCAGAGCTTCTAGGCTGAACCCCTTAGACGAAGGTTTTGAAAGTGAATTAATGGGCCTTAAAGGTAGATTAACTGATAGAGGATATAATACTACTGAAATTAATTTACAACTAAATGATGTATACCAATTACGTTCCTCAAAGGCTGAACCTTACTTTGGGCCTAGAAATTTTAATGACAATTTTGACAGAAGTATAAAGCATAAAGAATATGTTAAATTCTCTACATGTTATTCCTCTAACCATTCAGAGCTTAGGGAAGTGATTGGTAAATATTGGGATATTCTACATGTAGATAGTGACCTCAAGCAGATTGTTGGGGATGTACCTAAATTTCTATATAGAAATAAGAATAACCTAAAAAGGAAGCTTTGCTATCCTACGTCTAGTTATAAAGATAAATATGATGATTACACTAAGCCATGTGGTAACTGTAATTTCTGTTCACTTATTGACAGTACAATGCATTTCTTCCATCCTGATTTGCAAAAGACATTTAATATATATGCCCAAGCTGATTGTATGACATCACATATCGTATATTTAGCTATCTGTCAATCATGTTCCTCATTCTACGTGGGCAAAACTAATCACCCACTGAGAGATTGAATGAGAGAGCATGTGTATCATATGAAAAAGGGCACTTTACATAATGCACTGGCTAAGAACTTTATAACTCATGATTCTGAACATACATTCTTATTTTAAGTATTGGAAGTAATAGTCCCTAATCCAAGGGGAGGTGATATAAAAACCTATACTGAAGCAAAGGAAACAGAATGGATTATTTTGTTAAAAGCTGACAAAGGCTATGGACTGAATGAAAGAGCCTCAATTAAACCAAAATTGAGACAAAGGAGAAATATTAAATAATATGAGTTTTTATATACTTTTATTTAGCACATTTTTATTCAGCACATTTTATTCAGCATGTGGTTTTTATAGATTTCTACATATATGTTTGATGTTTTAAGCTATGTTTTTATATGTTTACAAGTGCCTATACTAGCATATATATTTGATGACTCTATGCTATGTCTTTTTAAATGCTGTAATTAATAGATTGCTTACTTAATTACCTAATTATTGAATTTAGATAAGTATATATTACAGAGACTTTTATTGAGTATGTACTGGATCTGAAGAAGCTACATAGCGAAAGCGCTCATCTGATTTATCTTTCTGTCTACTTTGGATTAAAGTTGGAATTTTATATTCTGTTCCTTTGGATTTTTTCATATGGTGACTAGTTCCTGCTAACGCTGTGGTTTGTTTGTGTTCAAGATTATATTCAGTGTCTTTTTGGAACCAACGCGCTAGCCTGCCACAGTTGTGGACATTATACTATGTTAGAATGTTGACTTACAGTAATGTCAACATTCAAATCATTGAGCCCATATCATTGAAGCACCATCGCAAGATTGCAGTACAAATGGGACAGGGCTTTTATTCATTCTTAGCTGTAGTGCAATCTCTGAGTTGATTTGCATAATTATAAGGGTATGAGGGGGTTGCAGGAAGGCTTTCCTCTCTGCAAAAAATATGTTTGCGATGCTCTCTGGTTTCGGTTTTCTAGGAGGTAGACGTTGTACTTCGATGACATAAGTTTGACGATTTGAACATCGACATTATGACAAGTTGATGTTCTAACATAACCATAAACTCTTTAATAAATTTGGGGAGAACAAGTGGTTAACAAACTGTTTTCTTGTAATTGCCTTACCTTATAATTTATATTCTGCTGTTAAGGACGGAAATTGTTTTTTTTTTATTTGAACTATATATCCATTTATTTATTGCTCCAGTCATGCTATTGTGTTTTCTTTTCCTTCCACCCATTTGTCATTGATTACCTCAAAATATGGGAAATGTGCCTCCCATGAGACTTACACTTCCTTATTTTAACTGTGTGTTTTCTATGTCATGCAGCAGGTGTTTACTTGCCCCCCCCCCCCTTACATTAAATTGAGCCTTTCCTGTTTCTTTAGACCAAGACTGCCACTGTTTTTTTCTATATTACTTGACCAAGTCATCATATCATCTTCAGTCTCTGGTCTAACAATGAGTGTAGGTTTATGAGACACACAACTGATGTCAGCAAGTCTGCTTGATATTGGCATGTCAAGAGATGTTTCAGGTCTTACTAACAGCTCTTTATTTTTAACCTAAAGGGCATTGTGATCTTAAAATAGATATTTATTAATAGAAAAATACTGTGAAGAAACTCTTCAATACATTGGTAATCACCTTGGTATCTTGAAGTTTTACTTATAAGATAAATGTATCAGGCAACACTTTCTGTCTCTAATTTACTTGTTTGTGTTCCACATTTCTGACATCAAATGGAAATTTGACTCTCATACTTCATGTGACTGCAAACAATGTACAACTGTGACTCTTTAGATGTGTTTTTTTATTGATACTTTTGCAGCTAGAAACGTGACTATGCTTCATGTAAATGTAAAATGATTTACTTTATTCACCTGTTATCACGCCGATAATATGCATTTTATTGATGCTTGACAATTTAAACTGCAGCTAGGAATGTGGCCATGCACTTTCTGTGATGTATGCTTTAACTCATTGTTACGACTATGTGCTTTAAGTAAGTATAAAACACAAATTATTGTTTAGACTGTATTACTACATGTGTTATTTAACTATAAAACTCCCTTTTATTTAATCTGTAATAAGGAATGTGACTGAACATTTTATGTAAGTATAAAATGCACTTTGCTATTTAGACTGTATCTGTGAATATTATTGTCTAAACTAATAAACTACAGTGTCTGCACTACTAAAAGGAATTGTATCAGATGATTGTGCAATAGAAATGTCAGCTATAATAGCATAGAATGTAATTTCTGGTGTACTGTAAGTCTTGCATATTTTTTGTATAATTTCTTGTATAAGTTTTGTATAATCTCTGTATGTGGAGCTTTTCTCCTCGGACCTCCGCTGAAAATGGATCTTATCCCAATATGAATTTGCCTGTAAACAAATGTAAAATAAAAATAAGAAATAAATAAGTAAATTGTCTGACAAAACTGCTTATCACTTTGTACACAAATCTAGCCATTATGAACATGTGATTTTGAGTAAGAAAAAATAAAAATAAAATTAATAAGAATATGACAAAATGAACATTTAAAATGTCATACTTGCAATGCATTATCTCTGCAAATTATTTTGGAATATTATGCTGATAAATCTCTAATGCTTGACTAGAAAGTGCAAGTACAAGCTAATGCAGAACATGATCCCTCTGCGTCAAACTGTATTACTCTTAAATTTCTAAGTAGGAAATCGGAACTAATGTAATTGTAAATGACTTGCAACTTACTAAGCAATATGTCGGTTATGTTTTTGGAAAAAGAGGAAATGTTGATGTTTGCTGAAAATGATAATTGTTTGATGTTCTTCATGTTTCACTGTTGCAGTCATCACATTTGGGTTATCTGCCTGCAGGTAGCCCTCAGCTGTCCTGAATACCAGAGTCTTCGGATTTCTGTGTCTGATGCTGTCGCTTCTTCCATGACATCAGGTCATCAGGGGTATAAAACATGCAGCCAACGCCATTACATCAGTCTTTCTTGCCGTGCGGTGCCCGAAGCAGAAGCAGTTCGCAAGTGCCGGTCATCCGACTCCTGAAATTTTCATTTTCGAGTTTCAGACCTGAAGTCTTCAAAAAGATAAGTACCCTGTTGGGGATCCTTTTTTCTTGTTCTAACCGATGTCAGAAAAAAAATAACAATTGTCTTGCCTGTGGAAAGCAAATACCTCATAGAGATTTTCATTCTTACTGCATCACCTGTTTAGGCCCAGACCACGCCGTAACTCACTGTCGGTTTTGTGCCTTGTTTAACGCCCGGACTATTCGTCGTCAGGCTATTTTTGTAGCTAAATACTTTTTCTCAATCTCCATACTCCGAAATGGCTTCGTTAAGCCACCCAACCTTCCGAAAAAACGTAAGGATAAAGACAGAGACAAGCCACATAGGTCCAAAACTGCCGATGAAGCTTCCGTTAAGCTAGTCGCCAGTTCACTGGTACTCAGTGAGGCGCTTTCGCAGCCCCTGATACCCACTACTACAGATTTGCAGGCCTCTACTGAGACCCATTCGGAGTCCGGTATGCCGTGAGATGTTTATTCGACTATGCAACCTGCGGATGTCTCTACCTTGGATGGGTCCGGAGCTGCTGTACAGGCACCGGCTTTTGTGGGTGTATTCAGGCCTACCGACGTTCATATAAACTGATGACTTAGTTTCAAGCTAGAAATACCGAATTCCTCAGGTCTAAATCTCGTGCTTTGCCTAGAAAACAGACGACCAAGCCGCATACTCAGGCCCATATGCCTCAAAACCAAATGATTAGAATGGCTGAAAACCTTATTACCTTAATTAGGGGAAGCCAGTCTTCCCCCTCTAAGAAACCTAGAATTGATTTTCTTTCTGATTCTTCTGCTTGAGAATCTGATATCTCTACTCCTTTTGACTACCGGGATTTACCCTTATCTACTTATGAGGATTCTAATGCAGAGGGTTCCATTCCCTCTGCTTCCCCTCTAGAAGATTTTTCTTTTGGTGAAACCTTGCATACCCTTAAGGAGCATTTCCGCTGGGAAAGCCAGGACTATTCTGAGTCCGAAAAGAGACTTAGGGAATTTTTACTCCTGCCTCAACACAAGCCTCTAGCTATCCATCCTTTTCTGGAGATTGTAGATTATGTTTTCTTGGAATCCAGCCTTACCCCAGACACTTTGCCTCCTGCTCCCAGGAAACCTGACAAGTACTACAGTGTACCTGATTTTCACAAATTCCTCTTCAAGAATCCTACTGTGGATCCAGAGACCATTTCCCAAGGACCAAAAGGCATTAAGGCTACTACTGCCAAAAATCCTACCCCTTCTGATAGGGACTCTAGAGCTTTAGACAGATGGGGTAAGAAGGTATACACTTCTGCAACTTTGGCTATTAGGGCTTTAAATTGCCAGTTTCATATGTTAAATATCGGCAGCATATTATGGGACTACTTAAACAGAAAATGATGTTGATTCCTGACTGTGCTGAACACAAAGATTTGCAAGAGTTAATGCATTCTGCTGAACAAGTTGGTAAACTTACTTTGCAATGTGGTTTTGATGCTTTAGAAGCATCTTGCAGGTCTGCTGTCACTGGGTCTGTACTTAGAAGGCATGCTTGGCTTAAGGAACAAAATTTGCCAGATCATGTCAAAGCTAAATTACTGGATGCACCCTTAAACCAAAACCACCTTTTTGGCAACAAAGCAGTGGAAGTCCTCAAAAGGAAAGAGGAAAAAGCTAAATCTATGCAAACTGTTAAAGATTTCTTACAAGTACAGCCTCGTAGATTCAGTAGGAATTGGCCTTCAAAGAACTGGTCTTTTCCAGTCCCTTCCAGGCTTTCTCTGTCCAAACCCAGGAGCAGCAGACCACCTAGACTTCAGCCACAGACTATGCACAGATCTAAGCAGTGGGGGGGCTCCCACTTCCAAAGCAGGGAATAGTAAGCCACCCCTTATGGAAAAATGGCGCAATGACTTATTCTTAACTCTTCCAAGCCCTGCTCAACTACTTGCTCCCTTAGGATGAAGGTTCACCCTGCATGCAAAAAACTGGGAACTCATTACCCAGGACAAATGGGTTTTAAACATAGTTTCCCTAGGATACAGATTCCACTTCCACTCTCTACCAACCCAAAGTGGATGGCCAGACCTCCCCCCAAATCAGTGGGTGGAGCCCCAAAAACAAGTGCTGTCTCTCCTCAGTATCCAGGCTGTTCAGCCTGTCCCAGCCAAACAAATGGGACAAGATTTTTATTCAAGACTGTTCCTGTTTCCCAGAAGAGGAAATCTCTTGGCGTCCTATTCTGGACCTGTTTATTTTCAACACCTTTCTGGTGTTTCCAAAATTCAAAATGCTAACTCTTCAACAGCTTCTTCCCATACTAGCCAGGGATGCCTGGCTGGCAACCCTAGACTTGAAAGTAGCTTACCTGCACATTCCAGTAAGGGAATCCTGCAGACAATACCTACGTTTCAGGGCAGGCTCCATGCACTATCAGTTCTCTGCACTTCTTCCCTTTGGCTTATCTGCTGCACCCAGGGTATTCACAAAGTGCCTAGCTCCAGCCATTGCATTTTGCAGGCAGAGAAATATTCAGATTTACCCATACTTGGACTATTGCCTGATTCAGGCAGAAAGTCAGGACTTGCTATTACAACACCTGGCATTTGTAAAGAGACTTCTAACCTCACTGGGGTACACCATCAACAAGAAGAAATCACACCTAGTACCCTGCCAACAAATTGTATTGCTGGGAGCAAGCTTGAACACAACTTCCCAGATGGCATTCCCCACTCCGGAGAAACAAGTTTATTTGACATCCTACTTCAACCTACTGGCCACAAAAAACCATCTATCTGCAAGAAAAATCCTGCAAGCCCTGCGGTTCATGGCCTCTTGCATTCTGTTAATTCCATATGCAAGACTGCATATGAGGAAACTTCACTGGTATCTAAAACATCTATGGTGGCAAAATTCTCAGGATCTGGAAACAGTGATTCCTATCATGCCTTGTCTAAGGGCAGAGTTCATTTGGTGAGCAGGGGCCTCCTACCAGAACAAGAGACTCCCTTTCACTCTACCCCCTGCCGCCCAAACCCTAAGAACAGACTCATCAGACTATGCATGGGGGGCTCACATGGCAGGGCAGTGCATTCAGGGCAAATGGAACCCAAATCAGATGCACCTGCATATCAATCAAAAAGAAATGTTAGCTGTACAGAATGCTCTGATAGCCTTCAAATACCTTATTCTTCCAGGACAACTATTAGTAAAGACAGACAACACCACAGTTATGTGGTACATAAACAAGCAGGGGGGAACCCATTCTTACCCACTCTGCAGACTAGCCATGGCTCTGTGGAACACAGCCTTGAACTACCAAGTGAACCTGCAAACTCAATTCCTGATAGTCAAACTAAATTCACTAGCAGACGACTTAAGCAGCAATCTCATAGACCCACACGAATGGAAACTGGAACCCAAAATATTCAAGCTCTTGTGGAACAAATGGGGGATACCAGAGGTAGACCTGTTTGCCTCCCCTCAGAACTACCATTTGAACAAATTCTGCACCAGAACTCCCCATAATCAAGCTTGGAAAGTGGATGCCCTGTCCTTCACCTGGGAAAGCCTCTCAATTTATGCCTTTCCCCCTCTGCCTCTCCTCTTGAAGGTTCTACTAAAGATCAAACGGGACCAACCAAGGACAATACTGATTGCCCCAGACTGGCCACACCAGCACTGGTATCCCCTTCTGCGCAGTCTGACAGTGCTACAACCATGGCACCTGCCTCAGACCCCTTCCCTGCTGTCCCAGCAAGCGGGCCAGATTCTGCACCCTCATTTTCAAACCCTGAACCTTGCAGCCTGGTTAATTCCCTGAGCTCACCCTTAGCAGCCCTCAGTAAACAGGTGCTGGATATCATTCTTGAGGCAAGGAGGCCTAGTACTAGAAAATCCTATTCAGAAAAGTGGAAAAGATACTGTTCCTGGAGCCAGGCTCAGGGGAGGGGCACAGTGGTGCCCAGCTTACCCCATATTCTACATTATTTAACAGAAATGCTCCACAAGGGCCTATCTTTCTCTTCAGTTAAGATTCATGCCTCTGCCATTTTAGCACATTGTAATACTGAGCCCACCCCTCTTCTTTCACCCCCTGTTAAAACCATTCCTTAGAGGGGCCAAAGATTTAAGGCCCCCCAGGAGAGCTCCCACTCCAGCCTGAGACCTTAACTTTTATTGGAAAAACTCACTCTTCCCCCCTTTGAACCAGCTGCTACAGCAGAGTTGAAATTCCTTTCTCGGAAAACAGCCTTACTTCTAGCCCTCACTTCAGCAAGAAGAGTGTCTGAACTCCAGGCCCTCATGGCAGTGGAACCCTTCATTATCTACCACGGGGACAGGGTTTCCCTCAGGACTTATCCATCCTTTATGCCCAAGGTGGTGTCTAGTGTGGCTCTAAACCAGTCCATTCAATTGCCTACTTTATTCCCTAATCCTCGAAACAAGGGGGAAAGGATACTGCATTCTCTGGACATGCACAGACAGCTTAGATTCTGTTTGGACAGAACTGAGCCTCTCAGAAAAGCTGACCAGCTGCTAGTCAGTTTTGCTACAGAGGCAAAACAATTTCCAAATGGCTAGCCAATTACTTCCATTTCTGCTACAAGCACCAAGGCAAACCTACCCCACAGGGAATAAGATCACATTCCACCAGGGCTGCCTCTACCTTTACAGCATTTCTCAGAGGAGTCCCTACCAGGGACATCCTGGAAGCTGCTACCTGGAGCTCTGTACATACTTTCACCAAACATTACCACCTGCCTATCTTTTCTAAATCCAGAGCTAGATTTGCCACAGCAGTCTTAGGGCCTGATTTCTATCCCCAATGCTCTTTAACTGCCTCCACCCTTCCTTAGCTGTGGGAATCAACCCAAATGTGGTGACTGCAACAGTGAAACATGAAGAAAATAATACAGTTGTGTACACTTACCATAAATGTAGATGTTCGAGTGTATTCACTGTTGCAGTCCTGGTTACCCTCCCTCCAGCCCCCTGACTTCTCATGGCTCTACCTTTCCTTCTTATTTGGAATATATAATATATTATATCATGTGTATTTGCTTTTTGCTGGGGGTGTTTCATACCATATAATTGCTTCCTATTGTGGGGGCACCTGACATCATCTAGGGCAAGAAAAACTGATGTAATGGCGTTGGCTGCATGTTTTATACCCCTGACGACCTGACGTCTTGGAAGAAGCAACAGCATCCGACGCAGAAATCTGAAGACTCTGGTATTCCGGCCGGCTGAGGGCTACCTGCAGGCAGATAACCCATATGTGATTGCAACAGTGAATACACTATGGTAAGTGTACACAACTGTACTTTCTTCATATCAATAACTGATGCAGTAGCCTAAGCTCTTATATGGGTTATATCATGCTTAGGATAAAACAGCTAGGCAAGTTCACAGTGCGTCAGAGTATCTTCCAAGTGTCCAAACTGTTAGTCACCTCAAGCTGAGCTGCTGACTAAGAAGACTGGTTTGGGCAACAAGCCCTTTAGAGTTTTCCTTTTGTCGATTAGAGTGCCCCTGTGTGGAATCTCTAGTCGTTTAACGGTGTTCCATTGCCGGGCAGGTGTTCCTTTGGGGGAAAAACTTCCACGTTACTTTAAATCTTGTTTAAAGTTACTTTTTGTATGAGAAACAATTATGTTTAAGCTAAGAAATTAGTATTTTCCTTGATTTGTCTCGTGATTTTTATGTATGTTTGTTAAGTTTTTAAAAATGTATTTTCTGTGGAGAAACTGTGTTTGCTTTGCTTACTGGGACTGAGAAAGTGTATAAAGTAATTTTTAGTGTGTTTTATTTTATTTTTTTTGGTGGGGAAAAAGTTGCTGTTTTGCTGCTTTCCTCTCGTACCATCTGTTGCTGCCAAGCTTCCCTGGGAAGCAAGCAACATTTTCAGCTTGACCATGGAGCATACTATCTGTAAGGTCAGACCTTCGTCTAGCTACAAAAAGAAAATGTTGTTAAATAGCCTTTGCCTTCGCAGCAGGCTGGTAATTTGCCTCAGCCACAGGTAGGTGACTCTGCTGTGGCCACAGTTGGTTCCCTCATACCAGTCATCTTTTTGTCAGATCCCTCTGGTGTTGTCCTTATAGCAGCCATGGACTGAAATTAATCATATCCTTTGTCAAAGTCCTGTCAGTGGACAAATCAGAGCACCTCTTGTTGGTCGTAGGAGAAGGGGCAGGGAAAGTGCTCCTGCTTGGCCATAATGTTGTGACCATCCTTGAGGAAGCTGTTGCTGACAATACTGGGTCTCTGCCCTAAATTTCCTCTCAAAACGAGACAAAAAAATTAAACCTTTAGCTTTTCCTGTGTCATTTACCCTGGACAGGAGTCATTTATTGGGCTTGGCACAAGGTTTTGTGCAGGGGCTTGACCCTTCTTGTAGAGTAGTCTCTGGTAAAAGAAAAAAGGCATTCCTCTTTCTTTGAAGAAGTTCAAGTATTTCAGATATTATAATCTGTAGGAAATGTGAAGGGACAGGTGCAGTGTTTTCTGGTCAGGTTTTAATTTAGATTCTCCCTGAGAGAGTTTCTGTTTCTCTGAGACTGTTTTCAGAAAGAACCATTGCTTTCAGTGGGAGGATAGCAAGTTTTCTCAGTCCATAAGAAATTGTTATGATTTACTACAGTTGGAGTTTCCAGAACCTTTACCCACCCCACCAGTGTTGTCAGTGTTGGAAGATGTGTTTGTCACAGCCTGTGGTTGGTTTCCATGACAGCCAACCTGTTGCCCCTAGGAAAACGACTGTAGAAACTACCTCAGTCTTTCAAGTCTTTATACCCTAGTCCCAGTCCTGACCCAGCAATTGAGCTTTTGTTAATTCAGCTGTTAAGCATTTTGTTAATTTTGATCTAGTCCACCTTCGGATAAGGATTGTAAAGCTTAGTTTAGGAAAGAAATGTATGCTTCTGCAAGTTGGATTTTTAGACTTCTGAACCGTCAGACTTCTTTAATCCTGATAAAACTGATTGTGAGAGTATAAAGAATGTTTTGGTTCACTTTTCTCTTGTGAAAGTCTGCATTTTGGAGTTTAGTTTCTCGAGTCAGTACTCATTGTTTGGAATGTGTTTATGACTATGTAGATACTACTTCCAGGTCTGCTGTAACTGGCACCACTTTAACAATGTTTGTCTGGCTGTGTTTTCAGAAACTCACATAAGATATCAAACGTGAAAATGTAAATTTTTCCTTGGATAGAGATTTAGCATTTGTACAGTACAGGCTAAGGTTCCAAGAGGGCAGTCTGTTTTATTCTGTCACACTAAATTGTATTTCTGGGCTGCTTGCTAGATGGCTCAAGTACAAAGAGTATTTCTTCCACAGGAAAACATGGACCTATATTTAGATCTATTCCAGATGTTTTCCACTCTATCATAGCAATACAATGGTATCTGAAATCTCTTTGGTCCCAGCATCAATATCCTTTCTTTGCTGTCCCAGTTGAAGGATTTGTGAAAAAGGAAATCACTTAGTGGAAACATACATTTTCTCAGAGTTTAGGTCTCCTATTTCTCCCACCGTCTTCAAGGCAGTCAGTCACTACAGACTCCTAAAACTTTGCTTGGGGAGCAGGGTCAGTGAGTATAAAAGTGCAGGGTTTGAGGGACTAGAAAAACAGATCAAAACACACAAACATAAAGGAGTTGCTAATTGTTGTTATAAAGGCTCTTAACTCTCTGCGTCGTCTGTCGGTCTAAGGACCTCTACAAGTGGTTACATAAAGAAGCAAGGGAGACCAAATCTTATTGAATTGGGGTGTCTTCCAAGATTTGATCCAT